>NC_134216.1:37644605-37945131 GCF_965140235.1 Caretta caretta | reverse complement strand
AGGCTGTAGTTTGCCCACCTCTGTTCTGAGGCATACCTGGTTTTATTCCTTGACTAGTACGAAAGTCTTTCACCTCTATTATTTCAATCTACCCCAGTTTCATAGTGACCAAAAGTCTTTTTCATGTAATGGCTGTTCTGTAGGCCTGTGTGAAACAAGCTGGCTCTCTCTGTTCAGCTCCTCCTGGAAGCCTACAAGACAGGAGCTGTAAAAACTGACCTAGCTTAGCACATTTTTGGGCTCCTTTTCAGAGAAAACTAAAGATTAAAAGGATATTAAAACTGAAACCTCAGAGAACTAACCATGGTCCCTTCAGAGCAGTGAAGAGGCATAGCAGGAAGGTGTAGTGGAGAAACTTACTCCCTGTGCCATTTAGTATCTGTTCTGCAGAATAGAGTTCTCCCTTTATCCACAGATGTGTTCTCTCTGGCATTGTTCACAATCAGACTCATATATATAATCCTGAATGCATATTGCCATGGGCGGTGCGTAACGGAGGCTCGGGGAGGAGGCTAAGCCTCTCCAAACCCCACACCGCGAGGGACGGGGGAGTGGCAGATTACCGCATGGGCACATGCCCAGAGGCCCCAGCCACTTTGGGGCCCCCAGAAAAATCTGCCCCTGCCATGACCCTGGGGCTGAAGGAGTGCTTGCTCCCTGCCGGGGAGCTTTTCTGGTCTCGGGGCAGCAGCAGAGGGGGAGGAGGGAAAAAAGGAGTGTGGGATGGGGCCTCAGGGGAAGAGGCGGAATGGGGGCAGGGCTGCAGGAAGGGGGCAGAACAGGGGTCGGGTTGTGGATTGAACAGGGGCAGGGCTGTGGAGAAGGGGCAGAAGGAGGGAGGGCTTTTGGCTTTCAGCCTCCCCTGGCCGTGGCCACGGGGGTCTGGGAACAGCAAGTGGGAGCATGGCCTTGGCCAGAAGAGGGGTGGGGCAGAGGGCTAGCCTCCCCAAGGGGAAGCTTCCCGTGTATATTGCTGCTTGGAAATCAGCAAGTAAGCCACTACAAGATGCTTAGGCACTACTGGAGAAGTGCTGATCATACATCTCTTTCTCATGCATCTCTTTAATATGCAGAGTACACAATTGTACTGTATGACATCTTTTCTAGATATATAAAGGTGCCTATTTTAACAATATAAGAGGGGGAAATACCAAACTTGAACATGAACAACTGTGTGTTCCTAACCAAAATGATAAAATCAGCCCCAGAATTACTGCTTTCTGGATGCTGTAATTCCAAGAAAGACAGAACAGTACCGTTGATTAGTTTATACATGAGCAGGAAGGGGTAATAACTAAGGCTATGTCTACACTACACACCTTTTAGCGACACAGCTGTGCTGCTACAGCCGTGTCACTAAAAGGCACTTTTTGTTGGCAAAACTTTTGTCTTTCGAAGGGGCGAGGGCAGGTGTGTGCTTTTGTCCTTCAGGTTCCAGTGTAGATAAAGCGTAACTGACATGCTAGTAGGATTTTTTTTAAACTGCTTGCTCAAGTGTAATCTAAATGTAGAACTTTTTCAAAATCATGTATAAGAAGTGTATACACTAACCCCATTATTTCTTAATAGGATTTGCATGTATGCCTGCTACTCTCCACTTTGAAAATGTACCCTATACGTCTAAAACCCATCTGCTTTTTTTGCAAATTGATTTCCAGAATAATCCATAGTATGTACAACTATGTTCTTGCATATAAATTAGCTTTCAATATATGTCATGCACTATGTGAATCTGAGTCTTGCTCCTTGTTAGTTTTCAGTAAACAATGTCCCTGTGCCTAGGGAAGCTATAGCAAAGTAGTGAAAATGGCTGGTATTCTAACTATGTTATAGTCCCTCTCTAAGTGGTTCAGCATTTTTATTTTGGTAAACTGTCTAGGATAAAAACTTACATATATTTAAAAAAATCTCAAAAATTTACCCATATATAATCTCAAAAGTGTGTGAACAGATGAATTCTAGTACAAAATCATAGAATCCTAGAACTGGAAGGGACCTCGAGAGGTCATCTAGTCCAGCCCCCTGCACTTGTGGCAGGACTAAGTATTATCTAGACATTCCTGACAGATGTTTGTCTAACCTGCTGTCAGGGTTCCCTCCCGACTCTGAACTCTGAGGTACAGATGTGGGGAACAGCATGAAAGACCCCCTAAGCTTATTTCTACCAGCTTAGGTTAAAAACTTCCCCAAGCCACAAATCCTTTCCTTGTCCTTGGATGGTACTGCTGCCACCACCAAGTAAGTTAGACAAAGATTCAGGAAAAGGACCACTTGGAGTTCCTATTTCCCCAAAATATCCCCCCAAATCTCTTCACCCCCTTTCCTGGGGAGGCTTGAGAATAATATACCAATCAATAGGTTAACCAAGTGAGCACAGACCAGACCCTTAGTTCTCAAAAGAAGAACTTTATTATAAATAAAAAAGTTAAAAGAAGCACCTCTGTAAAATCAGGATGGAAGGTAATTTTACAGGGTAATAAAAAGATTTAAAACACAGAGAATTCCCCTCTAGGCTCAACTTTAAAGTTACAAAAAACAGGAATAAACCTCCCTCTTAGCACAGGGAAAATTCATAAATTAAAACAAAATATAATCTAATTCATTTCCTTGCTATTACTTACAATTTCTGTAATTTTAGATGTATCATTTCAGTAGGAGCTGGATTACCTGCTTGGTCTCTCTCTTTGTCTCAAGAGAGAGCACAAACAAAACATTTCCTCACACCCGAGATTTGAAAGTATCTTCTTTCCCCATTTGTCCTTCTAGTCAGGTGCCAACCAGGTTATTTGAGCTTCTTAACCATTTACAGGTAAAGGAGGGATTTTATGCTACCCTTATCTGTATGTTTATGACACCTGCTCTTAAAAATCTTCAATGATGGAGACTCCACAACCTCCCTAGGCAATTTATTCCAGTGCTTAACCACTCTGACAGTGAGGAAGTTTTTCCTAATGTCCAACCTAAACCTCCTTTGCTGCAATCTAATCCATTGCTTCTTGTCTTACCCTAAGAGGTTAAGAAAAAAGAATTTTCTTCCTCCTCCTTCTAACAACATTTTACATACTTGAAAACTGTTATCATGTCCCCTCCCAGTCTTCTCTTTCAGACTAAACAAACCCAATTTTTTCAATCTTCCCTCGTAGGTCATGTTTTCTAGACCTTTGATCATTTTGTCACGCTTCTCTGGACTCTCTCCAATTTCTCTACATCCTTCCTGAAATGTGGCACTCAGCACTGGACACAATACTCCAGTTGAGGCCTAATCAGTGTGGAGTAGAGTGGAAGAATTAGTGCTTGTGTCTTGCTTACAACACTCCTGCTAATAAATCCCAGAATGATGTTCGCTTTTTTTGCAACAGCGTTACTGTTGACTCGTATTTAGCTTGTGGTCCACTATGACCCCCAGATCCCTTTACGCAATACTCCTTCCAACGCAGTCATTTCCCATTTTCTGTGTGTGCAACTGGTTGTTCCTTCCTAAATGGAGTATTTTCTATTTTTCCTTATTGAATTTCATCCTATTTACTTCAGACCATTTTTCCAGTTTGTCCAGACCATTTTGAATTTTAATCCTATCCTCCAAGTACTTGCAACCCCTCCTGGCTTGGTATCATCCGCAAACTTTAAGTGTACTGTCTATGCCATTATCTAAACATTGATGAAGATACTGAACAGAACCAGACCCAGAACTGATCCCTGCGGGACCCTGCTCATTATGCCCTTCCAGGATGACTGTGAAACCACTCTGGGAATGGTCTTCCAACCAGTTCTGCACCCCCCTTATAGTAGCTCCATCTAGGTTGCATTTCCCTAGTTTGTTTATGAGAAGGTCATGCGAGACAGTATCGAAAGCTTTACTAAAGTCAAGATATACTACATCTACCACTCTCCCCCCACCCCCAAGGCTTGTTACCCAGTCAAAGAAAGCTATCAGGTTGGTTTGACACGATTTGTTTTTGACAAATCCATGCTGACTGTTACTTATCAACTTATTATCTTCTAGATGTTTGCAAATTGATTGTTTAATTATTTGCTCCATTATTTTTCCGGGTACAGATGTTAAGATGACTGGTCTGTAATTCCCCAAGTAGTCCTTATTTCCCTTTTTATAGATTAGCACAATATTTGCCCTTTTCCAGTCTTCTGGAATCTCTCCCATCTTCCATGACTTTTCAAAGATAATCACTAATGGCTCAGATATCTCCTCAGTTAGCTCCTTGAGTATTCTAGGATGCATTTCATCAGGTCCTGGTGACTTGAAGACATCTAATTTGTCCAAGTAATTTTTAACTTGTTCTTCCCCTATTTTAACCTATTCTGATCCTACCTCATTTTCACTGCCATTCACTATGTTAGACGTCCAATCACCACCAACTTTCTTGGTGAAAACTGTAACAGAGAAATGATTAAGCACCTCTGCTATTTCCACATTTTCTGTTATTATTTTTCTCCCTCTTGTTGAGTAACAGGCCTACCCTGTCTTTTGTCTTCCTCTTGCTTCTAATGTATTTGTAGAATGTTTTCTTGTTACCCTTTATGTCTCTAGCTAGTTTGAGCTCGTTTTGTACCTTGGCCCTACATACTTGTATTATTTGTTTATATTCATCCTTTGTAATTTGACCTAGTTTCCACTTTTTGTAGGACTCTTTTTTTAATTTTAGATCATTGAAGATCTCCTGGTTAAGCCAGGGTGGTCTCTTGCCATATTTCCTATCTTTCCTACTCAGTGGGATAGTTTGCTCTTGTGCCCTTAATAATGTCTCTTTGAAAAACTGCCAACTGTCTTCTATTGTTTTTCCCCTTAGCTTGCTTCCTGTGGGATCTAACCTACCGACTAAAGTCTGCCTTCTTGAAATCCATTGTCTTTATTTTGCTGTTCTCCCTTCTACCATTCCTTATCATGAACTCTATCATTTCATGAACATTTTTACCCAAGCTGCCTTCCACTTTCAAATTCTTAAGCAGGTCCTCCTTATTTATCAAAATCAAGTCTAGAACAGCCTCTCCACTAGTAGCTGTCTCCACCTTCTGAAATAAAACATTGTCTCCAATATATTCCAAGAACTTGTTGGATAATCTGTGCCCTGCTGTGTTATTTTCCCAACAGATGCCTGGGTAGTTGAAGTCCCCCATCACCACCAAGTCCTGTGCTTTGGATGATTTTGTTAGCTCTTTAAAAAAAGCCTCGTCCACCTCTTCTTCCTGGCTAGGGGGGTCTGTAGCAGACCCCTACCATGACATCACCCTTGTTTTTACCCCTTTTATCCTTACCCAGAGACTTTCAACAAGTCTGTCTCCTATTGCCATCTCCACCTCAGTCCAAGTGTACACATTTTTAATATATAAGGCAACACCTCCTCCTTTTCCCCTGCCTGTCCTTCCTGAGCAAGCTGTACCCTTCTATACCAATATTCCAGTCATGCGTATTATCCCACCAGGTCTCTGTGATGCCAACTGTGTCACAGTTGTGTTTATTTACTAACATTTCGAGTTCTTCTTGCTTATTCCCATTACTTCTCACATTAGTGTACAGACATCTACGATACTGATTTGATTTCTCCCTGCTCCCCAGTTCTCTCTTGTCCCTCCTTTATACCTACTATAACAGCCCATGCTCCCCCTAAATTCCAAATTCCTTCTCCCCGGCCTCCATGTTTTTGGCTTACCCGTGGGCTTTGGTCATCTTTCCCCTTTGAACTTAATTTAAAGTGCTTCTCATTAGGTTAGCCAGTCTGTATCAAAATATGCTCTTCCCCTTCCTCTGCTCAGCTGTCCTTCTTCTTGGAACAGCATCCCATGGTCAAGGAAGCCGAAGCCCTCCTGGCCACACCATCCTCGCAACCAGGCATTCACGGCCAGGATGCATCTGTCTCTGCCCAGGCCCCTACCCTTGACTGGAAGGATGGAAGAGAGCACCACCTGCGCTCCCAACTCCCTCACCCTTACTCCCAAATCCCTGTAGTCACTTCTGATCTGCCATCATGTCATACCTGCCAGTATCATGAGTGCCCACATGGATGAGTAGCATGGGGTAGTAGTCACAGGGCCAGAGGATCCTCGACAATCCCTCCATAACGTCTCGGATACGGGCCTCTGGCAGACAACAAACCTCTCAGGATGCCATGTCAGGGCTACAGATGGTGCCTCTATCCCCCTCAGAAGAGAGTCACCAACCACCATTACCCTACGTTTCCTCCTGAGAGTGGTGGCTGTGATCCTCCCAGCCCTGTGGGGGTGAATGGCTTCTCCTCCTCCTCCTTTTGGGGGTGATTCCTCATCGCTTATTGCCAGGGCAGCATACCAGTTTTCCTTCACCATGGTGGGTGGATTGGGAGTAGGGGTGGAGTCAGGGGAGAAAGTAAGTTGAGTGACTTACCGGTACTCTGGGGCCAGCTCTGGCTCCCGGAAGGGGCGGGACCTAGGGCCGAAGGAGTGGGGTTGAGGGGCTCAGAGCCAGCCCCAGTCCACCCTGTAAGGTAAGTACCCCCCCCCCGCCCCAGTAGCAGCAGCCTGAGGCTCTGGGGGCTATTTAAAGGGCCCGGGGCTCCCCTCTTCTACCACCCCAGCCCTTTAAATAACCGCCGGAGCCCTGGGGAAGCGGTGGGGCTCCAGCGCCTATTTAAAGGACCAGGGTGGCAGAGGCAGCTGGAGCCCCAGACCTTTAAATAACCCCCGGAGCCCTGGAGTAGCAGCGGCGGGGCTCCAGCGGCTATTTAAAGGGCTGGGGCGGTAGAAGCAGGGGAGCCCCAGGCCCTTTAAATAGCTGCCGGAGCCCTGCAGCCACTACCTCAGGACTCCAGCAGCGGGGCTCTGGAGGCAATTTAAAGGGCCTGGGGCTCCCAGCAGTGGCTGGAGCCCCAGGCCCTTTAAATTGCCCCCTGGGGAAGCTGGGCTGCCCCAGTACAGTGCACCGGCTCTCGCCAGTACGCCGTACCAGGGCATACCAGCTTACTTTCACCTCTGGATGGAGCACTGTCTGCTGCCAGAAGTAACCAGCTGCCAGTGTCCTCCCTGTGACAGAGCCATATCCTCTCCCCCGTTGATGTCTCTGTAGCTGGATAGATTCCTCAGCCTTGGATGTCTCCATGTGAATACTCTCGAAGAATTGCTCATGGGAACGGATGCTCCTCAGCCTAGCCACCTCCTCCTGTAGCTCTCCCACCTGCTTCCTGAGAGATTCCACAAGAAGGCACCTTTCACACTGGATGGTCCCCCCCCAGCCTGGCTTTCTGGGAGTGGGAAATGCAGGCCACAGTCTCTGCAAATCCACACCAGGATCTGGGTAGAGGCATCCATGGTTAGGCTGTCTGTCTGGATACAGGCGCAGGTGGAAGAGACAGGAGCAGAGTTGGCACTGGCGATGCAGCCCTTCCTAACCATAGCGATTATATTACAGCTCCCTCCTACAAACTCCCTCTCAAACTCCCCTGTTTGTGGTCCCCTGTTTGCTAGCCTAGCAGGCAAAGCATTTTTAGCCAAAACAGAAGAGGTTGTCCAGAACATCAAAGCATACCGTTGAAGCCATAAACAGGTTTCTTAGTTCAGATGCCATGGCGGCTTCTCTTTCCTAGGTTCCTCAGACATTGTTGACCTTATAAGAAAGTATGTCAGTCTTCACAATTTAAGGACAAAATTTTGTGCTGGTGTAAGCAGGTACATTGTCAGTAAAGTCAATTGAGTTATGCCAGGCTGAATTTGGCCCCAAAGGGCTTAGTTTTCTTTCTACTTGAAAATGTTAGTTCAGACATAAGTCATTTGACACCTTGCCTTCTTATGAAGAAAAGCTTAAAGAGCTAAAAGTAGGTGGGGCAGGAGGGAAGTCACACTTGCTGTTGTTTGTTTGTGGGCTGTTTCTGGTAAATATTTAGAGACCTCTTTCCTTTCAGCCAAAGAATGACAAACATAAGCTCCCTCACATCCTGAAGGTAATTTAAAATCTGGGATCTAGTTTAATTGATGTTTAAACCTGACTTCTCTGGAATGAATATTGGGTCTCATCCACATAGGCGCTATATCATGACCAACAGTCAGAGAAGAATGGAATATACACTACATAAGTTTTGAATCTTATACACCATATTGGAAGAAATTACAGCAACTATTTTAAAATAACAAGACTACAGAGTACTCTGTTTTGTACTCAAAAGTAAGCTTTTTTTAAACAAGATTAGTTTCCATAGAAGAAAATAATTTTGCCTCAGGATCCTATCAGTTTAGCCACTATTTCATTCTTAATGTAGCAAAATTGAGCCTATTGCTAAATCCCTCATACAAAAAGTCCAAAATGGAGACCATAAACATGGCTCAAGTCTCATGCTCTCTTTAGTTTATTCTGTTTACAAGAAAATAACTGTCCTAAATCCTGTTCTTCAGATGTGAAAAGCTGTCAGCTGAATCAAGACTCTGTTAATCTATAGCTCTAGAGAATTTGAATCCTGAAATTCAATCGTTGCAATTTTATTACTTTGGGTGAAAGTGTTTTGTAATTTTGCTTCAAATATTTGGCTGCTTTCCTTGGAGGGGAAGGGGGAAAGTTGTAGGACGTAATTTTTACAGCAGAGGTAGCAAATTTACTGAATTCGCCTGTATGAAAACCTTATAGTTTAGTTCAAGTTGGAATAATATCTTCTTTCCTTAGGTAAATCCTCTGTTGACTGACAGCAATGATTACATTTCACTTACCCCCATTTCCCTCTAGCTTTGAAAATCTGACATAAACATCTAGCCTCTTTTATGATGAGATAGCTGGAGTTGCTCCAAATATATTGATTTGTGATAGACCTTTAAGCTGGTCTGTGTAGGCCTGTGTGGAGCCCCAACTGACTTTAGTGGGGCTCTGTGCAAACAAAAGGGTCTGAGCTTTGTAGCATTATTCTGGCCCTAAGTTGGAACTAATATTAGGATTAGTAGGTTTATTTGAACAGCTATCTAAGAAAAGTCTGCTTTCTTCTTCAGGTGTGACAAATATGTCTGCAATCTCTGCTCTCCTTTTCCCAGATCTGACTGACTGCCCTTAATAATCACTGGTTTTCAGCAGACTTGTCCTGACAGAGAAGGTAGGAAATCAGTAATTCTTGAAGATATGTGATTGGATTCGATGGGATACATTCTAGTCATTGTCATTTGGATATAATATTTGAATGTGATTAAGAGCTAGTCTTCTGTCTTCTAGATTACGTAGGACAATCTCATAGCCAAATCCTACTGCAGCTTGTGTATTTTACCTGGATTAAAGTCAAAAACAGTTGAAGTTTTCTTATTATCTGAAGTCTGCTGAAGCAATTGGAATGCTCTAACACAGACTGGCCATTTAACAGGCTCTTTCTTCAGGCTTTCTAAACAAGAATACATTTATTAGTTAAGTGACTCTATCCTAGTCCCATTAAAGTCAGTGAAAAAAAGTCCCCATTCTATTCAGAGCAGTAGTTGGCCTAACATGTGAAAGAAATGTGACCTTTCAAGCTCTTGGTTGCAAATTGCTTCTCAATGAAATATTTGACTTAGTAGTAAAAACTGAGAAGTGAATTATGTTGTGTGTAAATTTAGCTAGTTCTAAAAATGTCCAGCCATAGGAGTGGCCACTCACTTCTTAGCAAGAGTTAACAAGTCAAATGATGAAATGTGGACTAAAGATATATTGATCAGATTTTGAAGGATTTGGAGACATATGAACAAGGTGGAATTTGGAACCCCATGGTAAAATAAATTCTCAGACTTCAACCACATCCCATGGCAACATATCATAGTGCTGTGCCTTAACAGTTCTGTGGGGGGAGTGTTTAAAGGGTGGTCACTTGATGCATGATTACATGGATTCACTGGCTATACAGGGTGTGCAGGTCTTGGGGCTTCTAACACCAGTCAAGGCACTCTAGACAAATGGCTACCAAGGGGTTGTGGATATGCTCTGTATGTATGCTGTCCATAGACTGCGGCTGGATTACACACTTCAGTCATGGCTGAGGTGAGGAACAAATCTCACTGTCAAGGTTCCTCCCCCACTCTGAACTCTAGGGTACAGATGTGGGGACCTGCATGAAAAACCTCCTAAGCTTATCTTTACCAGCTTAGGTCAAAACTTCCCCAAGGTACAAAATATTCTACCCGTTGTCCTTGGATTGGCCGCTACCACCACCAAACTAATACTGGTTACTGGGGAAGAGCTGTTTGGACGCGTCCTTCCCCCCAAAATACTTCCCAAAACCTTGCACCCCACTTCCTGGACAAGGTTTGGTAAAAAGCCTCACCAATTTGCCTAGGTGACTACAGACCCAGATCCTTGGATCTTAAGAACAATGAACAATCCTCCCAACACTTGCACCCCCCCTTTCCTGGGAAATGTTGGATAAAAAGCCTCACCAATTTGCATTGGTGACCACAGACCCAAATCCTTGGATCTGAGAACAATGAAAAAGCATTCAGTTTTCTTACAAGAAGACTTTTAATAAAAATAGAAGTAAATAGAAATGAAGAAATCCCCCCTGTAAAATCAGGATGGTAGATATCTTACAGGGTAATTAGATTCAAAAACATAGAGAACCCCTCTAGGCAAAACCTTAAGTTACAAAAAAGATACACAGACAGAAATAGTTATTCTATTCAGCACAATTCTTTTCTCAGCCATTTAAAGAAATCATAATCTAACACATGCCTAGCTAGATTACTTACTAAAAGTTCTAAGACTCCATTCCTGGTCTATCCCTGGCAGAAACCAGCATATAGACAGACACACAGACCCTTTGTTTCTCCCCCCCCTCCAGCTTTTGAAAGTATCTTGTCTCCTCATTGGTCATTTTGGTCAAGTTATCCTAGCTTCTTAATCCTTTACAGGTGAAAGGGTTTTTCCTCTGGCCAGGAGGGATTTTTAAAGGTGTTTACCCTTCCCTTTATATTTATTTATGACAATGTGTAATAAAAAAGCTTACGTGGTGTCAAAATCCATGAAAATCAATAGTCTTCATATGAACCTATTAGTCTGCTGTTCAAACTTCTTCACAAAATCAAGAGTACCTAATCAGAACTGTTTGAGTAAAAGTGCACTATAAAAATATATTCAGGCCTTTGAATATATTCAGCTAGCGTGATTGTTGTACTAGTTTAGAACAAATGTCCTAAATGAAATTCAACCTGGGTAGCTTGAAAGACTGGTTCATAAGAACTTTAGGGACATAAGCTAAGGTTCATTAAAGGATGCATTGTTTTACATTAAGAATGAAGTACAGAAATAATCAATAATGTATTTTTATGTGTGATTAGTAAAGTGGAAAACAATTATTTTTATGACAGAATTTTTCTTAAACCAGTATGAATAAGAAATATGTAACATATCAAAGTAACTTGGGTCATATGCAAAGATTAGGGCCTTTTTTTTTTTTTTTTTACAGAGAATTGTTTGATTAATAGAAAAGCTAGACTGAAGTGAGACTATGTGTCAGAGAGAGAGAGAGAAAGAGAGAGATGGCAGTGGTCTTCTGCTGCCATCAATTTATTGTTCCTTCAGGAGAAAAAGTGATTCACAAAAAGGAATTCAACTACTAAGTGAAAATATACTAGGAAAAAAGAGCTAGGAATGAGAAATTGCTTTACAAAAGTGACTGCAAAAACCCCTCAAAACAACCTCAGACGTATTGCAGCCAAACTGATTGATGACAGATAATACAACTCTGAACTTTATTGGATCACGGAGACTTGTATCTTAAGAAAAAGAGCAAACAGCATTTTGAGCACCCAGCCAAAACAAAACAAAAAACAAACAAAAAAATCAATGTTGATTTTTACCTGGTATCATTGAATTAAGGGGATATTCACAGTTATTCATTAAAAGTGAGTGTCATAAATATAAAGGGAAGGGTAAACCCCTTTGAAATCCCTCCTGGCCAGGGGAAAGCTCCTCTCACCTGTAAAGGGTTAAGAAGCTAAAGGTAACCTCGCTGGCACCTGACCAAAATGACCAATGAGGAGACAAGATACTTTCAAAAGCTGGGAGGAGGGAGAGAAACAAAGGGTCTGTGTGTCTGTCTATATGCTGGTTTCTGCCAGGGATAGACCAGGAATGGAGTCTTAGAACTTTTAGTAAGTAATCTAGCTAGGTATGTGTTAGATTATGATTTCTTTAAATGGCTGAGAAAAGAATTGTGCTGAATAGAATAACTATTTCTGTCTGTGTATCTTTTTTGTAACTTAAGGTTTTGCCTAGAGGGGTTCTCTATGTTTTTGTATCTAATTACCCTGTAAGATATCTACCATCCTGATTTTACAGGGGGGATTTCTTCATTTCTATTTACTTCTATTTTTATTAAAAGTCTTCTTGTAAGAAAACTGAATGCTTTTTCATTGTTCTCAGATCCAAGGATTTGGGTCTATGGTCACCGATGCAAATTGGTGAGGCTTTTTATCCAACATTTCCCAGGAAAGGGGGGGTGCAAGTGTTGGGAGGATTGTTCATTGTTCTTAAGATCCAAGGATCTGGGTCTGTAGTCACCTAGGCAAATTGGTGAGGCTTTTTACCAAACCTTGTCCAGGAAGTGGGGTGCAAGGTTTTGGGAAGTATTTTGGGGGGAAGGACGCGTCCAAACAGCTCTTCCCCAGTAACAAAGGCTGTCTGTCTGTGTGATGCTTTTGCCGGGGACAGAACAGCAATGGAGTCTTAGAATTTAGTAAGTAATCTAGCTAGATATGCGTTAGATTCTGTTTTCTTTAAATGGTTGAGAAAATAAGCTGTGCTGAATGGAATGGATATTCCTGTTTTTGTGTATTTTTGTAACTTAAGGTTTTGCCTAGAGGGATTCTCTATGTTTTGAATCTAATTACCCTATAAGGTATTTACCATCCTGATTTTACAGAGGTGATTCTTTTATTTTTTCTTCTATTAAAATTCTTCTTTTAAGAATCTGTGTTCACCTACGCAAATTGGTGAGGATTTTTATCGAACCTTCTCCAGGAAAGGGGGTGTAAGGTTTGGGAGGATTTTTGGGAGAAAGACGTTTCCAAACGGGCTCTTTCCCAGTTATATACCTGTTAGATGTTTGGTGGTGGCAGCGATAAAGTACAAGGGCAAAAGGTAAAATAGTTTGTACCTTGGGGAAGTTTTAACCTAGGCTGGTAAAAGTAAGCTTAGGAGGTTTTCATGCAGGTCCCTCCATCTGTATCCTAGAGTTCAGAGTGGGGAAGGAACCTTGACACACATGGATGTATTTTTTTTTTAAAGATAAAGTAGAATCTTTGTATGTATCAGGTCTCATCTTGAAATCAATGGGAATTTTGCCTGAGTAGGGACTATAGGACTGGGCCTATCATTTGCAGTATTGAAATATATAGAATAATAGGTTTTTATGATCTTTTGTACATGGAAAAAAAATTGGGTACAACCTCCGGTATGAATTAAAACCTTGTTTATCTTGTTGTGAGACAACTGGCTATGTCATTCTGGTATAAGAGTGAATTTGTGTGTGTTTGTTTGACTTGTGTCTCTTTGGAAGGAGTTCAAACTAAAGCAAAATAAGAGAGAGCTGCTCCTGCCTCAGTCATCTTGTTGGCAATCAGAATACAAAAAATTAGCAAGAATAGTTATACAGGTTACAGAACTATTTAAATAATCTCTTAAAAGAGAGGCTAATTAAAAAGGTATTACTTTGGGTGAAATGGGGACAGAACTGGAAGATTAATAGATTTTGTGGCCAGAAGGGACCATTATGATCATCTAATATAAAACCTTGTCTGGTCACAGTGCTTCCTTTATTTTTAAACCCTCTCTCCTATTACACTGTATTAAAGTTACATGGTTGTGAAATCCTTGACTGCTATTTAAAACATGGATACTCATCTGGTTTTCCTTCTTCAATGCAAAGTGCATTTGATTTTTTGTAAATAACAGAAGAAAAAACAAACGGCCGCACAGAGGCAACAGAGAGAGACACTGCTATTTTAGTTCTGATTAAAATAAATATGTTTGAGTGATCCAAAGGAAGGATAAAGCGGGCAGGCAAAGAATAAAGAGAGAGAAATAGAAAATGGGTATCTGTTTTAATGCAACATCCTGAGAGAAAAAGTCAGCAGTTAGCTGTTTATGGCTGCTGAAGAGTTCACAGCCACTGTGCTTGGTGTCTGAGCATTTGTTGTAAACCTGCTGAGAGTTTACTTTTACTTATGACTCTTATTTGGCTGACTTACATCTTTTTGTTTCTAATATCACCACCCTCCACACATTTTCTATAATTACTTTTGTTCTTGAACTGTGGTTGTACTCTGAAAAGTGACTGAATAGGGGCATCTTTTACTCCAACAAATCTGCTCCCTGTGTCCATTCAGAGTCATGTCTGCTGAATGACCAATATTTTGTACTATTTTTCCCTCTATGTAGTTCTGCAGAGCCAATGCAGCTATAAGAGAGTGAGATGGATTCTAATCTGGCTGGTGCATCATCAATCAATGATTGGTCTCTGGTCCTGAAAGCAGCTCAGAGAGCCAAAGCACTAGTGTCAGCACACAGTGTTTACTGAATATCTCTGTAGAGGGGAAAGTGAGTGTGATGAAGCAGAGGGGGTGTGACCTGCATGTAGATGCTTCAGTACAATCCAGTGAGTTCAAATAATGGGCCAGATCCTAGGGAAGTGTAAAGAAGGGTAGCTTCACTGAAGTTTAGGGCACTACACTAATTTACACCAACTGAGGATTAGGCCCAAGTGTGATGTCTCCCCCTGCCCCTTACTTGTATTGTTATCCTAGAGTAGTAACTTTATTTCCTACCATCCTTCAGGGCTCTCTTCTCCTCCGCTTAGGTTACTCTGCAGCAAACTGAACCTAAATTCTGAGGCAAATTCCAGTCGACTGTGTGGCAGACTGGAAATTTACAGCAACCTGCATTAAACTAAGAAGTGCGGGGTTTGGCTGAATTCAATATGAAATACAAAACACTCATTGCAATAGGCCATGCTGTTTTGATATTAAATTCCATTTATTTTTCAGTGTCTGCATTTTCAGTTATCAATATGGTGCAGATTTTTTGCATTAACAATGTGTAGCTGCACCATAGAAGGCATAGAGGGGGAGGGAAGGGAATTCTGACCAATTGTCCCTGGGAAGCTAATTTTTCCAGTTTGGTTGTTCATGAAGAAAATGTCATTGTCCTAATTTTCATCATTCTTTCAACTAGATGAAAATGAAATAGTTGCTGCTGTAACTGTTTAAAGGCATTTCTTTGTTTTCTGCGTGTGTTTGCTTACAACTATTGTGCCAGGGTTCTTTTTTATAAGGTCTGACTCTCCCACTTAATCACATAAGACTAGTTTTATTCTCACCTTATGGTAAATTAAAATACCACTGCCCCCATCAGTCTGAGACTGAGTCAAAACTAGAAGTCTGTCGTTTATTTATTTTTAATTCAAGAAAACATTTGAATCCCCTAAATAATATTCTGAGTAATATCTGTATGGTTTGAAATAGGAATCTGAATAGCACAAGTCTAGTCTCCACTAGTGCTGCCGGCTGCTGCTATTGACTGGTCACTATAACTATGTTCACAAATGTTCTGTCCTTTCGAGGCAATAGGGAATAGCCTACCACGGTGAAGGCATGTTCATTTGGGCTGTGTATCAAATCCTGGATTGTGCTTTGCTGTATATGAGTATGTGTCAACTTGTTTTGGTTATTTTCACAATGGAAAACCCTCATTCTACCCTGCAGTGCTACAGAACAAAAACAAAAACCTGAAAGGCAGGAGGCTGGGGGATTAAGAGCACTTTGATTGCTTTTTGCTGTTTTCTGGTATTTAGAGGCAACTACTGATTTAGGGAAAGGAGAGAGCCCTCCCGATACAGTACCTGTGCAAAGTGCCCTAACAGATTGTCAATTTGTTCACTGACATAATAAGCCATTTCTCTTCATCACTAGGCTACTGTGTGGAGTTGCAGCATTAAAACCATGTGAATGGTGGGTAGGTGCTGTAGCCTAATGTATCTGACATCAGTATGCTCAAAGGCAGTTGCAATTATACAGATTGGATTCTTGGGCACGCTTGCCTCTGATGTTTAACCCTTCCTATCTACCATCTCAAGAGATAAGTGTTCAGAAATAAGGGCCAGGATTGTCTTTAGCTGCTGAGAGTTCCAGCATGGCACTTTCTGGCTCAGTTCTGTTGCTCCATCCAGATCCTCCTCCTTCCCCTACTCCTGAGTCAGTTCAGTTCTCTTTGCTTTACTACAGGGATCCACAACCTTTGGCACGCGGCCCGCCAGAGTAAGTCCCCTGGCGGGCCGGGATGGTTTGTTTACCTGCCGTGTCCGCCGGTTCAGCCAATTGCAGCTCCCAGTGGCTGCTGTTTGCCACTTCAGGCCAATAGGGGCTGTGGGAAGTGGCGTGGGCCAAGGGATGTGCTGGCCGCCACCCCCATTGGCCTGGAACGGTGAACCACAGCCAGTGGAAGCTGCGATCGGCAGAACCTGAGGATGCATCAGGTAAACAACTGGCTCGGCCTGCCAGGGGGCTTACCCTATCCCTGCTTTACTCCATCTCAGCCCCTCTGACCACCCTCCCTTGTGACTGGCAGCTCACAGTTGCTGTCCCAGATATCAGTCAAACCATCCTTAGCCTATCTATTGTCCTTATGTGGAGGATCTGAAAGCTGAACATCTTACTTGCCCAGAGAGCACTTCTACTTGTCCTTCTGGACAACAGGATTTTCCCCAGTCTGACCTCTGAAGTGGTCAGCTGGTAGTGGACAGTTGAGCAGGGTTGGGACCTGGGGTGTATGGGAGCCACTTTGTGATTGTGGGGTACACATATTGGGTTGAAGTTTTCAGCTGTACTGTTGGCATCTAAACACTCCCATTTACCTTGGACTACATTTATTTCTGTGGTTTTTGCAACCATTAGGGCTAGAAGAAAATTAAATGAGTTTTTAGATTGGAGCTCTAATTCCAGGGAAGGGGTGGACTATGCGGCCATGGGATCACAAATATTCATGGTCCTGATCATGAGTAAATAAAGGATTGAGTTCAGGGGCTGTAGCTGTGGGTCACTGTTGCTCTCACCTGTATAAATGAGCTCTGACTTTCCATTGCAAGACTGTATTCTTTACTCAGTTACCCTGTGTAACCCCACTGAATATGGCTATGAATATTGATACCATGCAAATGTGGGGAAAAACACTGGAGGCATGGGTCCATCAAAGGCCCAGTCCTGCTCTCAGTTAAGTTAATTGGTGGCTAAACTTTCATTACAAAGGAAGCAGAACCCAAGTGAGCTGGTTTGAATACCAAATGGTTCATACTGAGTCACTCTTATTATATATACATTATGTAGATTTTTGCTTAATGAATCCATCTAGCAAAGTTAGCTTACTAATACAGAACCCCCCTCTTTAAAACTTTTCCCTCTCAAAGATATCCTTTTTGTTGGTTTTGAACTCTTTACAGTGGAAATTAATTGTGAACAGGGAAAAAGAGCTCACAAATTGCAAAAACATGTTCTTTTACTCAAACAATTGCTTTCCTGTCTAAATGCTATTTGAAATGCTATATGGAAAACTTACGCAAATGGTGTTTAAAGCTTTTATGAACTGGTCTCTTAATGGCTGTAAAAGCGATATGCTTTAAATTTCTTTTGTATGATTAATATCAGCTATTTTCCATTTACTTTCATTTTTAAGTACTCTAAACTCTTGTCATAAAATGGGGAAATGGCTTGTGTATTTAAGTCTAGTAATTCTTCTAACCTTTATGCATTTACTCATTTTTTCAAGTAGTCTACATCACAATTATAGATTTTTTTTTTAACATGAAACTTCTACAATATGTACTATTACTGGGCTTTGTTTCCATTTTTCATCTTGGAAAGTGTTTTACTTTCCCCGTTAAATACTCAGTGCATATTTTTAACTCTTTACAACATAAAAGCTTCTTTTATTTGTTGAAGGGGTAGACAATGTATAACTTTCAATTGCCAAGAATCACACAGGAGAATGCATTACTGAATTATTTGATTTTTGTATTAAATTATCTTGTACTGGAAGAAATAGGATTTCCTAACGTGACTTCTCACTTCTGTCTGAATATTGCCCTAGCAGCAAAGTTAAATAACTTAATGATATACTCTTTCAAATTGATACTTTGTTTGTAATTTCAATTATGATTCTATGTTCCTTATCAGTTGAGAGTTCTACTACAGACATAAACCAAAGATGTTCCTCTGATATTATTAGTGAAGGATTAACATATACAATGAAGCATTATCAGGGTGAATGAATTTAAAATGCCATATTCATCGAAAAGAGACTGACACAGAGATTATGGGAAATGTGGTACTATTTTTTTCCCCTTTTGGAAAGAATTAATATACACTTTAAAGCATTTTAAAATAATAAAACTAGTTGATTTTTTTTTTACATTCCTATGAATTTTTTCACCACATTGCATAAAACTATGAGCTATTACTTAAAAATCTGTTACTGGTAACTGTCAAATATCCTGTAATTCTTTTATAAAAGTGTCAGTACTTGTTGGGGAAAATATAACACCATTCAAACTGCCCCAAATAACTATTTTTACGCTTCACTATGTTGACCTCCAGGATCACAAATCATCTGTCATGCAGAGAAGCTATTAAACCAAACCAAGGAATGAAACCAGTTTCCCTTCTTGGTGGTTTAAAGGAACATTTGGTATCGAATAAGCACAGTGTTGCAACTCTGACATGCTGTTGTACAAACTTTAAAGACTTGAAAACAGTTTAAGGCATTATATAGTACTTACCATATAAAAAGCAGCAACGCGTGGAATCTATGTATGGTCCCCAAACTGTAGTCAATAGCTGATTAAAATGATGATCCTTTATGGTATTATTCTGAAGTGCATAATCTGAAATTAGAGTGCATTTATTGACAGTTACAATATTTGTTCTGTTGAAAGAAAGATTTCTCATACACATTAACCACAAAATCAATGTTTGTTGCTTCCTACAGAATACAATGACAATGATTTATTCTCAGAAAGCATTTTCAGTTGGGTAACATATACTGTGCTACATTAAGAGCTTAGACTCCATGTCATGAAACAAGATTCCAGCACACTGAGTGAAAGAAACAGATGGGAGCAAAAGAAGGACAGATGGGTAACAACAACAACAACAAAAGAAAAGGAAAGAAAAGTAGACTACAATAACCATGTTCAATACCTGTGTGTTAACTTGCATGAACCAATTTTCTTTCAGTTTATTGAAAATGTTAGCAAGGTTGGCAAATATCTGAAACCGCAGTAAGTTAGTGCACGTTAGGGAACTTTTAGTAGTCAGCTGAAGGTCCCCAAGGACACTTAGTGCTCCAGCACACTGTGCACTGCAGATTTACAGCCCAGCTTGCTGCTCAATAAGTGTTTGTGCAGACATGTTCTTAGACGGGTTCCCAGGACTGTCTAAATAACAGTGGAAGCCTCTCTAGCTCCCGAAGCAGCTCAAGATCAGGAGTGTGTAAATATGGCTTAGAAGCACATTGCAGAATCTCACCATACATGTCTACAGATCATTTACACTGCATGGCACAAGCAGGTATAGTTTGTTGCTCCACCAACATGCTTAACCCTGAGTTGTTTGAAGAAGACCAAACCCTATAGTTCAAAGGTCAGTTTCAGACTCCAATCCTACTCAGTCTTTGGCCCCTCTGGTAAGTGCTAGTCTGTTGTTTTTTATGAACTCCAGTCCCTTAGAAATTGGACTGGGATCATCAACTCAATTTCACTGCTAGACTGTTTTAGTACATCTAGAAATTACTTGGACTGACACTGATTACAGTTTGTAAAGAGCAAAAAATTATTTAAATGTTGTAATGTTAAAAACATTTGTGCAATGAGGCAAAAACATAGCTCTGCATACAATATTTTACACGTAACCAAATTGCTTACGTGATGTCTCATATTTTTGGCCAATGAGAAGTATCATAAGTTGAACACTCATCATAGGAGAAAAACTGTCTGAAAAAGGTTTGGTATATAACTTTTAGAATGAATTCTGTGATCTTTCTATGTCATACAGGGTTTATCCTTGATTTCCCTTTTAAAGTTTTTCTATAAGCATTTTGAAACAAAAATTGACTTCTTTTTCTTAATCCTTCAAAATAATAATGAATAATTGTTAACAAAACCTTCCACTAATTTAAATAGCAAGGTTTTTGCTAAACTCACAAAAACATGGAACCCAGGTAGAAGCTACCAAAGGACCCTTTATATCAATCCTATCTATATCCAGAGTAGCCACTTCAGTGCAAACAATGTGTAACCCCGATACACTGTTTTGAGAGCATCTGTCTTAAAGGATCTTATGTGGTGCACTAAGCAGGCACAATAGGAGCTAATATAAAGTGGCATGTCATGTGCAGAAAAACTACCTTGAAGAAAATATTTTTAATTAGTACCTTATCCAGTAACCTAGGATCAACAGTGAGGGCATTCAGTGAGGAAAGGGCAGGATTACCTGATTTAAATGAAAAACCTTTATTCTGTGTGCCAGGTTTGCCACTGGCATAATCACCACAACAACTGTACTCAAAGTTGGCCCTATGATGCATCTTGCTTTCATTTGAAGAAGTCAGTTCTGGCTTGTGTTTGCCCAGAAATTATACTGTATTAGAACACAACCCTGAGAAGTCATAGTAACTTTCATGATGTTAAACACATGATGTTAAACACTCAGTCCCTGTCTACTCTGAGTATTGTGTTTAACATCATGTCAGCTGGTTGTGGTTTACCATCCCTGGAGGGCATGATGCTAACTTTGTGTACACCAGGGATCAGCAACCTTTGGCATATGGCATGTCAGGGTAAGCCCCCTAGAGGGCCGGGCCGGTTTGTTTACCTGCCACATCCACAGGTTCAGCCAATTGCAGCTCCTACTGGCCATGGTTCACCGCTCCAGGTCAATGGGGGCTGCAGGAAGTGGTGCGGGCCGAGAGATGTGCTGGCTGCTGTTTCCCGCAGCCCCCATTGGCCTGGAGCAGCAAACCACGGCCAGTAGGAGCTGCGATCAGCCGAACCTGCGGATCCAGCAGGTAAACAATCATCCTGGCCTGCCGGGGAACTTACCCTATCCCTGGTGTACACTGCGCATTTAACATTGTATTAGTTACCAAGATTCCTCATGATTGCGATAGAACACAATGTAATTTATCACTGTAGACAAGCCCTTTAAGAACGTCCCCTTCCTTTCAAGTAACTTTTTGTTGGTTTGGTGGTGTTCTTAGTGCTCCATCGCGCTCTCAAGTAGAATCATAGAATCTCAAGGTTGGAAGGGGCCTCAGAAGGTCATCTAGTCCAACCCCCTGCTCAAAGCAGGACCAATCCCCAATTTTTGCCCCAGATCCCTAAATGGCCCCCTCAAGGATTGAACTCACAACCCTGGGTTTAGCAGGCCAATGCTCAAACCACTGAGCTATCCCTCCCCCCAAGTATCTTCAAAAGGAGCTGTTTTGAGAGGAGGAAAATACTAAAGGGATATTCTTCTATAAGAGTAGGATGAACCCAGCAGTATGGAGGTAGGGCAAAGCAAGAGGGGAAAATTACTTGTTTTAGTTTTATGATTGAACTAGAGCATAGATCATTGTCCCATGTTGTCTTCAAGAAGAAAACTTTTGTAAGCTAAGACCTGCTTTCTATATTGCATTGCTGAATCATGCTCAGAAACAGCTTTGAGTTTATAGAGTTAGGTAATGTGAACTGTTTTTATGAATTTTTACCATATTAATCCACATTTTTGGCTAAAGGGGCTGCCATACCTCAGGCACAATGACTACTAAGCTCTTCTGCTTCAGCTTTTCTTAGCATCTTTTGTCTCCATACTATATTTAGCCCACCTAAACCTTAGCCATTCCCCTTTCTGTATCTGGAATAAAAAGATATGAAATACCATATATCTCATAAGATGGGAAACACACTATCCAGCTTTCTTAAAACCATCTGCCCAATGCAGACAGTTAATAATCTAACCGGTGTCCAAACAGTAATGAAGTCTTTCCAATTTTTGTAGTTTAAAGATAAAGGAAAGGAATTATAACCTAATCCTTTTGAAACCACAGAATTGCTTTGGGAATGAAATCGGGACAAGAATTTACTACTGCACTTCTGGAAGCAAAAAAAAAAAAAAAAAAAAATCCCCAACCCTGGCACTGGCAGACAGTCTTAAATTTCTATCAGAAGTAATGGCCACTAATCAGATTTGCCTTAATAGATAAACCCCTCAACCCAGGAGTTCTACAGGGAAACCTGGCAGAATATAAAGTCAGGAACATCTCCAAGCAGAAGTACCTTTTCTAACTATAAGAGTGAATCTAATAGCAGTGCAAAATCCAATTGTTTCAGTCTCTAAAGGATAGACTGATACACTTAAGTGTGCTGGAGGAAGTTCCTGAAAGGGCCATGAAGCAATGGGAGCCGTGGGAGGAATTTGGGTTGATCTTGCCAAAATTCCTCCGAGGGGCTGCCAAGTATTACATCCTACTATGATAGCTACTCCATCCTTGGAGCGATGCAAAATGCTTCTCTCTATGTGCCCAGCCAGTACTGCCAGGGCCCAGCACTCACCCTACCCACTTTCAGGTAGATAGTATTTATTGTGGCACTGTAAAAGAGATGGGTCTGTACTCCCCAGCCACATTATGGCTGGGTCCAAAGCAGGGATGAGGCAATGCAAAGTTACATTGTGGCAGTAAATCTAACTTCACATGTAGTCATGAAGAAGGTACTGTCTGTCTCTGTCTAGGCCTGTGTCTAATCTTAGGCACATATACTGTTCTTTAAGAATAGTCTTGGCTTCTCTCTGTCTTTCATCGGACATTTTTTTTACTATGAATTCTGTAACTAGAGAAGTTCTAAACTATTTTGAGCTCTTCAAACTGTAGAGGAGGTGTTTTATGTCAAAAGGAAAAAGATTCAGATAGACTTCTTTGATCTGTTCTAATAATGGCTCTAAAGTAACTGACAAACATCACTGCTTTTCTTGTACAATCCCACATGAGGCTCTGCTATTAAACAGAGCCTTCATATTTAAAGATGCCTCTTTATGAAACTTTGGTTTTTACACTGGCATTATCATGCCAAAAATACTATAAAATAATCTTCTCTTTTTCAGAATTGTCTACCAAAACACGTGTGTGTGTACGCGCATCTGTGTAGTGATTGATGTATTTTACATACAGTTATCTATAATAACTCTAGGTGATACACAACTTTGTTTAGATATTTTACCTATATCCATAATTAAGTCCTCCAGCCCCAATTGAGACTCACAAATCAATCCACTTAATCCCTCTTCTCCCATGAGAGTGTTTAGCAAATGGATTATTTTTTTAAAAACTGACTTGATGGTCATAAAACTTGGGCTTTGATGGACAGAGAGAGAGAAAACATTGTAGAAATGAGAACTCTTCAGTGAAATGCCCTATTGCCAACCCTCTCCTATTATAAACTGAAAGTTGTTAGCTGAAGTGCCATGGCTACTCTTGACTGCAGCATCTTAACACAGAAAAAAGGGAAATCTCTAAGGTAGTCAAAATTCAGCCACGTGAAACTTACTGCATTTTGTAAGACGCTGGAAACCAGTGCAGTTTAGAGCATGTAGGAGTTATTTGCTTCCTTCAGGAACATCACTAAGAATGTGGCCCCTACATTCCTCACTCGATGAAGTTCTCAAGTTGACTTCAGATCTGCCGTCACAGGGAGTACAGTGCTGTAATCGAAGAGAAGCTGACAAGAGCAAGGATACAGGCTAAACCCGCAACTAAGGGGAAAAAAATCACAATCTCCTGGCCAATGAGTATACCTGACCTCTGCTGTTCTTTGAGTATCCACGAGCAGATGTGGAACCAATAAGGCTCCCTTGCTGCAAATTTGACTAGTAAAGAATGGACAAACTACTTTAGTCAAGGAAGTTGACATTGCCTCTGCTATTTCTGCCCCTTGTTTTCCTCAGTCTCCCAATGTGTTTCACATGGTCTAAGCCTCACCAGCTAGTCCTTCTGAGCTCCAATTTCAACTTAATTTTGCCAGCTTGTTTCTTTATAGGGGGCAGATTGAAGCAAGTGCATTTTATTCTCCGTACATTATATATTCTAGAGGAATAATTCATGTGTGAAGAACAAGCAAGGAAACAAAAAATACAGATGTCATTTGCATGTTTTATGTCCTTGTGTATTAAAAACTGCCTCCCGCCTTAACAACCCTCTTCATCGTTTGTGCCTTGCAAGACAGCTTCATGGATGGGCCCTGGGGATCCTCCATATTACACACTTGCTAAAAGTGGGGTCTCTGTGTTGGCCTAGTACCAACCAGTACCAAGAATATGGAGTTCTGACTTCAGGGGCTCAGTCTACACATTCAGTAGCTCCATGCTATAGGAGGCAGATGTTTTGATTGGCTGGGCTGACTGTCCAGATAACTCCTCCCACTGAACGGCCTCTCCAGAGAGTCTCTTCCAAAGCTGATAACTTGTATCTGACTAAACACTCTTTTTCATGCAATAACAATAGCAGCAAATCTGCCCAACAAGTAGAATTGTCCAACCTGACAAAAACATGTAAACTGGGTTAAACCTAAGGGTCATTGATTAAATGTAAGGACACAGTTGTCCATCAGCTCTCCCTAAAAAGGGAAAAGCCAATGATACACTAAAGAGCCATCACCTTCTGGAAGAAAGAGGTAAAAGTTCAGGGTGAGACAAATTTATGGACCCATCCCCCTACCCAGAATGAAAATTTCTGGATAAGTGAGATAAATGTTCTCATTCTGACTGTGGGGGATGCATCCATAAATTCAGTAGCAATGGGATTTTTGTAGCAGTGCATGCTGCTCACCCCCCCCCCCATTATCAATTGTTGGGTGGGCTAAAGATGAGCTACGGTTTGAACAACCTCCTGAGGAAGTCTGTCTTATAGAATGTAGTGAACATAGGCAGAGATGCCCCACAAAACCATGTATATGGTACACTGGACCTATCGGCCCATGAAGCTGCCATCGCCTTCATGGAACGGGCTTTAATCTTGAATGGGGGAGATAACCGCCTGCAAGCTTTCTGTCCTGTTGTGTATTAGAATGAACAAAGCAGACATTTTACTAAAGGCCTTTGTCCTTTTAACTATACATCTTAATTGCTTTCTGGACATCTAAGATGTGCCAAATCTTTTCTTTCAGACAGGCTGGTTTTGGCAAAAGAGAGGAGAAATATTTCCTGGGATTGGTGGAAGAAGGAAATGATCTTAAGAGATGAATGAAAGATCTGTCCATAGTAGCACCCTTTATGGAAGAAACACAATTTTGAGGGAGGACAGAGAGGGCTCCCAATTCTGACATCCTTCATGCACGTGGTGTTATGGCCACTTGAAAGATGACCTTAATTGTTAGGAAATATAGTGACACTTCTGAAAGGGGTCTGAAAAATGGATTCAAGAGTGCACTGAATATTAGGAAAGATTTCATGAGCTACCCTGTGAATAGGAGGAGGTCTGATTAGAGTGGAAGGTAGCTTTCAGGATTATTATTATTATTATTTTGCTTTGCATGTGTGCGTGATGGGATCAGATAAGTTGACCCTCAGCTACCAGAACTGTGCATGTAACCAATGCTTAAGATCTGAGTGAGTTGTACTGTAGCCTCAGAGACAGGCTTGCTTGTAAGAATTTTAGGAGCAATTTAACAGCGTTTAATCCTGTTGTACCCTCTTGATGTGTACCATAAATCAAATCTTCTGCATATTATATACTGAAAATTGGTGAGAAGCTTTCTGGACTTCAGTGGGATTCAGAATGAGTGACTGGAGTATCCTCATGTTTTTATTATAATTTTTATTATTATTATTAAATGTGACACCTCAATAACCAGGCAGTTAGGTTCAGAGATGCTGGGTTGTGATAGAACAGATGGCCCTGTGATAGAAGATCTGGAGTAGATCATAATGTTCATGGAGCAGTCACAGACATCTTGGTTTTCAGACCTCATGGAGGACATCTGGGCCAATGTGGTGTGATCAGAATCACTATAGCCTGTTGTCCGTCTCTTAGATGGCACAGGTTACCATGGCAAAATAGGGAATGCATATATCAGAGTATTTGGCCATACCTGGGAGAAGGCACTGATTCTTTTGGCTCAAGGCACAGAAGTTGTTCTTCTTGGCACTGGAACGGGATGCATAAAGATCCCAAATTGATTTCCCAAAGGTCTGGGCTACGGGCCATTATTTTCAGCAAAGTTGATTATAGAGTTTATTTTTGTCATTTGTTTTCCTAAATGTTCTCTGAGTAATAAAATATTTTTCTTTTTTCCTTTTTTTATTTTAAAGTAAAAGCAACCCCTTCCATTCCTTACGTGAAATGAGAAACACTAGGCTCATGCTGATAGAGGTCTCTGTTTCTTTGGGATTATGACAACCCTTTTAAAGGGGTTAATTCTGTACCAATTTCCACCTTACGGATATACAATATTATAAAAAACCAGAAAATTTTGACAGAGTAATTGGATATACTCCGGGGAAAACCCAACCCAGTTTTCACATCTGTATTTATGGTACTACTAGCCAAGAGAGACTCGTCACAGGTGCATTGTGGATGTGCTGAATTCTTACCACCATCTTGTGGTAGAGAGGCAGAGAGGCAACAAACTAAAAGACTGTCACATTAAGGTAACATTGGAATATGAGATACTGTACTTGGGTAAGGGTATATGTTCCCTCATCTGTACTCCTTTCTATCACAATGCCACTGCATGCTCCTTAAAGAACATGTTTACTTTTCCTTTCATTAACATCTTTGTGTGTGAAAATGTTTCCAACTAGATAGTTCTGAATTTGTTTCTCCTTAACTTCACTGTTGGAATTAGTGGTTACACTGGGATTCTGCCTTGAAAATTCATGGGCAAACTCTAGATAACGAGACACAAAACACTGTTTAACTGGGGCTCTTGATGCCATCATTCTTGGTCTCTTGAAAGATGCCCCCCTACTGCTCTAAGTTATTTTTAAATGCTATTTAAAAATCTTAAATAAATTGAAATAAAAAAGGCCCTGGATAGCTGCTTCTCCTGCTGGCACTGATTCTTCTTATTGAAATTATATCCTTTTCCCTAGGAAGAAAGGAAGTGTACAGGCCTGAGGCAGGATTTAACATTTTAAAGCCATGTCTAAAAGCAGTTTAGATCAGTTGGCAAAGGCTGAGGGAAAGCTGGAACAAAAAGTGGTGGGAGGATGGGATGAAGAGAAGAGCAAACAAACCAGAGCATGAAAAATAATAGCAAGGGAGTAGTTGAAAGGAGAGAACGCTGGGGCCAGGGGGAGAGAGCTGAGAGGGAATCAATGGCCAACATCAGTTAGAAAGAAGCACAAGTGGGAGTGGGGAGGGGGAAGGGAATGAATAAGAGGTAGAGAAGGGGAAGAGCAGGAAAGAGTAGTAAGGAAAGCAAGAGGGAGATAAATTGTGAGGATAATTAGAAGACAAAAGGTGCCAGATCAAGGAGGTGGAAGGGAAAATAAGATCTGGTTTTTAGAGTCTCATTTTTCTTCTAAGAATAAACCTTCCTCAGCAGCATTTGTGGTAAGGCAGTATACAATTCACTGGGAAGTATGGCAGGCTTTTACAGATAAGCTTGGATCTCATCTCCTATAGGGAGCATAGGATGGCTGTAGGCAAAAAACAAAACAAAACAAAACAAAAAAAACATGAGAGACTTCTTTACTGTCAATATTTTAAAAAGTCATTATTTGCCCAGATTAATTTTACTTTCTCGACCACCAAGTAAGCCATTTTCTGATGAGGCACTTAGTTTTGCATTCCCCTCTTTTGCTATACTGCTGTTATTAGGCAGGAGTAACTTGGCAGCCATTCTGCAGAACACTCAGTAATGCAAGATGGGGTCTCCTTACAGAACCTGTGTTCAGGATGTCACTGGGATAGAAGAAACTAATGTAGAATGGCTGTTCTACATTCAGAATTGGATATTTTGTACCTGCCTCTATTTTTTAGCAGAAAGTGCATTTACTAGACACAGGCCAAAGTCTGTCTCATATACTCCTCATGCTACCTGATCATCATTAGGGAAGTCAGTCGTCATTAATGCTCAAACCTGCTAAAAAAACGAACTGAAGTATTCAAAATCATTTCCCCAAACTTCACCGCTTTCTCCTTCTGCAGTGTTCTGAAGGTCTTATTACATACTGCAGTCTTTTCAAAGGAGAGAAATTCAGTGGCAGGAGTTCAAAATTCTAGGTGCTAAAAGACACCTGTAAAAATACCTTGTGTATACACTTTAGTAAACATTGCCTGATCCAGAGTAGGACCCCATTTTCATGCAATTCCTGTCAGGAAAAAAACCTGAAGAAAATGGCTTACTTGGTGGTCGAGAAAGAAAAGTAAAATTAATCTGGGCAAATAATGACTTTTTAAGATATTAACAGTAAAGAAGTCTCTCATGCTTTTTTTTTTTTTTTTTTTTTTTTTTGCCTACAGCCATCCTACGCTCCCTAAAGGAGATGATTTTACCTGTAAAAGCCTGCCATACTTCCCAGTGAATTATATACTGCTTTACCACAAATGCTGCTGAGGCAGGTTTATTCTTAGAAGAAAAATGAGACTCTAAAAACCAGATCTTACTTTCCCTTCCACCTCCTTGATCTGGCACCTTTTGTCTTCTAATTATCCTCACAATTTATCTCCCTCTTGCTTTCCTTACTACTCTTTCCTGCTCTTCCCCTTCTCTACCTCTTATTCATTCCCTTCCCCCTCCCCACTCCCACTTGTGCTTCTTTCTAACTGATGTTGGCCATCAATTCCCTCTCAGCTCTCTCCCCCTGGCCCCAGCGTTCTCTCTTTTCAGCTACTCCCTTGCTATTATTTTTCATGCTTTGGTTTGTTTGCTCTTCTCTTCATCCCATCCTCCCACCACTTTTTGCTCCTGCTCTCCCTCAGCCTTTGCCATTTTTTTTTCATTCCCACATGCTTGTATATAAGGGTCCAAGTATTCAGAAAGCTCAAGACTTACCATTACAGAGAGCTGGGCCTAACATGTAACTTTTTTTTTGTGCTCATGGCATTTGTTCTAGGAGCCTTATGCACTGGCTCTACAAAGAGCTACGATCAGTTGTGCCATATACTGCAACAAACCAGGACACTTCAATAGAATTTGTAAAAAATATTTCCAGGCAAACTGAAGGAGTCGGAAAGAACTATCATATTTATGCTATTTAAAGTTAGGGACTGGCAAGCCAAGTGAGTAAGAACCAAAAGCCACCCCACTTTGTCTGAAACTTACATTCATTTTTAGAACCAAACCTGCTTTGCAGTTCTGAAATATTCACAGGAGTGCTTTCTGCATGAAAATTTGTTCTCATGGTGTTTCTGCTGGGACTGGAAGTGAAATTTGTGTCACTCAGGAGAAATATTATTCCTAGAGGATTTCAAATTGCAGCCCCATTTTGTAAGTGCAAGCTGTTTGTGTAGCTCAGATGAGCTTTGTGTGCACCTGAACTTATAAATTCTTATCAAATTCCATACCCTGAATCTTTTGAGGAATGACTCTCACTATTACAAACCACTTCAAACCAGAGAGAACCACCAAACACATTTTTCTTTTAAAATATTGTCAGAGAGAGGGTAGTAGACTTGAGAGTGGACTCCCCTTCCAGTCCAGCAGTCCTCATGAAGATCCCTACTGTGTTGTCAGTAGGGCTCCTGACTATCAAAACAGTGCTGCCACTTGAGCTAAAAAGGTAGCCCCTTTAACTGGCAGCAGCGGTAGGCTGTTGTGCTCCTCCTTATAAACTACTATTAGTGGGGGACTTGACATGAGTTTGGCAAGAATGTTACATTTACTCAGATAAAATTCCCACTGATTTTAGTGGAAGTTTACCCCCAATAAGGAGAGGCAGCCTGATCTTGCAGGCCATACTCACATGAATAGACTTACTGAAGTCAAAGGGACTAGGTTTATGACTAAGAGTTATTCACATGGGGTTTGTAAGATTGGGCCCAGACTAAGGGTTTCAGGACTGGGCCTACTGTGGTGACATTTTCAGTGGGCTCTACACATTGTTCTAGCTTTATCACTGTTTGAATTCCAATTATGCTGTTCCACGTCTCAGTAACTTTTTAATCTTTTTTTTTATACTGCAGTGACCAAGGCTGAGTATATTTTAAAGAAAGGCTTATCATAATATTTTACTGTCTCATTAAAACTTTTTTGCATGTCTAGTCTACAATTTCTTCTTTTTTTAATGTATTCCCATTTTCTTTCTACTGCCTGTACATACTGAATTTAGAGACAAGTTCACCTCATAAAGCGTCTGCTTCAGTTAGTCATTTTGCACTTGTGTTGTTATTATTTCATGAGTTTTGTATTATGTATGTAATTTTGTTCACTGCTTGCTCTATGTTCAACCAAAACAAGAATCCATTGCTGTAGCTTATTGTTTTTAATGAAAAGACAGGTAGAGCACTACTAATTCTTTAAGTTACTACTTTCAGTTCATCTCCATCACATAAAATAGCCCTTATTTGAAGTACTCTTGACATGCTGTTTTAAAACTAGTTCTTACTTCACTCATGTCCAGTCCAAGAGCTATTTTGCTGCCATATGACATTGTACCAAAGACTTTTTGAAAGTCCAAACTAATTAAAAGATACAAACAACAATGTTCGCCCTGCTACTGAATTTTAATTCATAAATCATTACAATTCTGTTGAGAACAAGAACAAGCCACACTGTTATGATTAAAAAGAGAGTACTTAAATCTTCATTAAAGGAAATCTAGAGAGCTAATTAAAATGAGTGGGGAGTTTTTGAAGAATCAAAGTTCATTGTTTATCTCAATGTGACAGATAAGGCAAGTTCCTGCAATATCTTTGGGAGCAGAGGTGCTGGAACAGGGAGGGCCAGGGAGCCATGGTCCCACCACACAGCTGTGAGGGTGAGCTATGGCAGGGAGAGGAATGAGTGGGGGGAGGGGGCTGGAGGGCGGGGGAGGGGGGGATGGGCCACAGTTCAGGGACAGGCGAGTCTCCCCCCCCAACACACACACTTTGAGGCAGCTTCTGCTGCTCCTGTTTGGGAGACTATATTGTATTAAGTGTATGAATGGTTTATGTATCGTGGGCCAGAGATCGTATGACTTTCACAGCGGGAGGGTTACCACAGCTCTTCCAGGAAGTGAAAAGAGTAGGGGATTGTGACATTACCCAAGGTACAATCTGGACTGATGAACAGCTGTATCCCATCAATTCTCCACCCTTGGATGCCTTTTACATTGCTTTGCTATGAGAGCTACCACTCCTGGTCTACTCATACACAGCCTCCAGCATGTAAATTACTCCCAGTTATACAGTATCAGTGCCTAGCCAGCCACTCCTGAATTACACTGCAGAGTAATACCAGCAAATTCCCAGTCCCAGACTTTCCCCCAGAAATGTGTGTCTTGTACTGTCCAGCACCCTCCTGGACAATATGAGCTCATAGAAAGTCTGTCATTTAATTAACAGAAAATGATACACACCGATCTTGTTATCCGAAATGGATTTTCCCAAACACTTCAGCCGAAGCACACTGGTTTAGATAAAACAATAAAACAAATTTATTAATTACAGAAAGATTTTAAGTGATTACAGGTAATGAGGCATAAAAGTCAAACACAACTAATGCCTATCTTAACATGCTAAGTGAATTCAAAGCAATGGGGTCTCTCACGGCATATTATAGCTGAATTCCTCTCAGTCAGGATCCCTCCCCACCCCAATAATATTTCCTTTTTTCGTCAGGTGTTGTTGATGTCATGAGTAGAGATGAAGGGAGAGATGATTTGGGGTGTTCGCTCTTTCTTCATATGTGTTTTTTCTCCTCTTTGGGAACCATCTCCAGCTGAGGTTCAGGGGACAGAACATCTGTGTGGATGGGAACCCACAGCTGTTCCTTTGTCAAGATGTAGATTTTCACCCACATTCTTCTTCCTGCCAAAGAATGGCCACTAAACCAGGTGATGGTCCATTTGATCGTGTTGCCACCTGGCTGGGACACCGGCTAGCCTTTTGTCTTTGAAGAACCAGTTTGTGACTGCTCTCCAGATTTGGAATATATTTTAGTAACATACAGTAAAATCTTATTATTTTACATACAATGTTACCAAATGTATTTTATCAGGACAATAATGATCAGTAAATCGAGTTTTCAATGATACCTCACAAGGCATACTTTGTACAAGATATGTAATAGTCCTATAAAAGGGGTGAACGTAGGGGTAGACTGTCACAGGGATGGGTAAGGCAAATCACTTAGGTTAGAACACATCCAGAGAGGTTCCACCTGCTAGGGAAAATCACAAATTCTGATTCAATCTGTGTTCTTCAGAGACGAACAGCCAGAGAAAGGACTTTTAGTTAATGGCCCAAGCTTAAACTGACTCGGGCCTTTGCTCTGCTTCTGGGTCTGAAATGGATGAACTTGTAATGATGGGGGAAATCCAGCTGTGGGTTTTCAAGGACTAAAATGTACCAGAGCCTTAGCTTGAAGTTGTGGGTGACTTCCCATGAGCTTTATAGCATGAATTGTTTTAATATGTTTTCTCCATAATGCTTTTACCTTAAGAATGAATGTGCTTGCTTAGACAGAATTGAGTGGTATATTATACCTTCAGGCAATACTGGTCATTGCTTTGCTTTCTCTCCAAAGGCTCAGGTGCTTCCCTTTAGGCAGATTGGCTTGCTAAAAATATCACAGTGTAATGGAGGGAGCTGTACAGACTTAAAAATCCCTGGTCAGGAGGGAGTGCGGTACAGGTCTCCTTCCATCAGAAGTGATGGCTCAGGAACCGGAAGCCCAAAGTGGGTGTCGTTGATGGACCATAGAAGGGGAATATAGCTGCAGTTGTCCTGAAACTATGACATTCAATACACCTCATTTTAAAAAGAAAAAAATCAGCTGCAAACCAAAGAAAAGTATCACTGATGCTTTTCCCGCCTGACAGTGTATTAGACATGGAATTTGGTAGTTGTTTACATAGTACATAGTCCATTCATACCATATTAAGAGGAGGGAACACAGCATTTTTATCTGTAATGAATCTTCTCAGTTCATTAGCTTTTTAGTATCACTACAATGAGTTATACATTATACATGGAATTTATACTTACAATACAATACATTTATCCTTTGCCCTATTTCAAACCACATGCTCATTGTCCAGAAAACCAAAGTAAACAAGTAATGGTGCTACAATTAACTTTACAGAAGACTAATTAGGTCAATTCCATTACCCTATCTCCACTGAACATATTTCCTTTTCATAAAGAAGTTTATACATCATGGCAGAGCAAATGACATTTTCTGGTAGAAGGTAATCATAGTTAATGTAAAATATTGTGCCCGGGCGGGCGGGCAGACTTTCGGAAACACAATTGTCAGCCTAGCAGCATTGGTCCAGATGTAACTTCTGAACCCTGTCATCCACTACTAACTCCAACTGTAGAGAACCTCAAAATTATACCTCCCAAAAATGCAAAATCGAATTAAATAAACAAAACATGATGTGATAACATGCCAAACTCAACCGATCATTCTGCAAGTCTTCTAGAGCAGGGGTTCTCAACCTTTTTGGGCTCAGGACTCATTTGTAAATATTTATAGCCTGTTGTGACCCAGTAAATAGTCTGAGGTGGCGAGGTGTGGAGGCCTTGGGGTGGTTTTGGTTGGATCCAGCCCCCTGGAGGGGGTTGGGTTCTGCCCAGCACTCACTCCACAGTGGCAGCTCCTGCAGCTCCTGTGCAATGGGACTGGCTAGGCTTGACTTTCTGCTCCGTCATTGCAACCTCCGGGGTTGCAGTGCCACTCAGGTTTGGTCCTGCCCTCTGACTGAACCAAATTTGCGTGAGTTCAGTTGTGACCTGGTTCTTGGGGTTTCTGTGCCACTCACTCAAATTTGGCTTACCCAGACTCCCATCATGATGGCTGTGCTAGACCTGAGTGGGGGTGGGACCCCAGAGGTTGCAGTACCTGGAGCAGGGAGGTGAGGCCAGCCAGCCCCATGGGACAGGAGACACAGGCATTGCCATGCAACTCTTTGAAACATTCTGGTGACCCAATTTTGGGTCCCAACCCGCAGGTTGAAAAACCTTGTTCTAAAGCACGTTTCCCCCATCTAAGGGCTCAACTGCCCATACAACATATTTAAAAAACAAAAATTAACCAGTCCCTGCTTCCAAGCTTCTAAAACCTCTCATTTTTTGCCACTGCCCATCAGGGGCAGCCCTAGACTAGCTACCAGCAACTAGTGCGAGCCATGCAATTGGCGCCCCCCACCCCAAACCCCAAGGGCAGATCTAGGCTGAGGTTTTTGGTAAACTGGGAAACATTTTGCCCCTTTTTTCCTTCTAATGTTTTTTAAGCTTTTTTTTTTTTAACAGAGGCTTAATTATTTGGTTTGCCCGTCTGTCCAACCAATGTTTCTGAGATCAGATAAAACAGAGACATGAAATTTTCAGAATAGATTTGTACATGACAGCTAGATGATATTTCAGTCCGATTTCAAATAAAAATGCATTAAAAATGTTAATTATAATTATTATTACAAATCCAAAATCATCCATTACAGTATCCTGCTTTAACTGCCATTACCACCACATCCAATATAGAAAGAAACAAGAAAACTCTTCAATGAACTTTAACCTGTATTTACAAAACACTCTGAATAAAAAACACTCTGTGCTCTTAAAACATTACTTTTCTCTCTTTTAAGTTTTGAAAATTCAGTCACTAGTTCTTTTAGATCCAGTTTTCCAGCTATTTCTTGCTCTATTGACATTGTGGCAAGTCCAACAAGTCTCTCTTGCACCATTATTGAACGCAGATATGTTTTTATCAATTTTAACTTTGAGAAGCTATGTTCCCCACTAGCTACGGAAACTGGCAAAGTTAAAAGAATGAGTAGAGCTATAAGAATGTTTGGAAAACTGTCTGAGAATTTATTTTCACAAACAAACTTCAGTACTTCTTCAGGAGTGGAATGTTTCTTAAGACATCTTGAAAAAGCCTAAAGCTCACTTCACAAATCTGTAGCATCAATGTCTTCTGAATTTTCATGAGTCAATGCTGACTCTCCGCTCTACATGAATTTCTGGCTATGCGACCTTGATGTATATTCGAGTTAGGTGTCACTAGCATTGCAGCTCTTGCCACTGGCGGATGTGTTTCATTGTGGCTGAGTTATTGCTTATCAAAATTGCGGACTGGGTCATCATGTCGCAAATTGAAAATTTTTTTTGCTAAAATCTTATTTATTTTGCAGTAAATAAAAGATTTGACATATTAATAAATTATCAGAAATGTAGAGAAATTAATTATAATTCACAATCCCTCCATACACGCACAGGAATTGAAATAATGATATCTTCGTTATTTTATTTGTATTTTTTCATTTTTCATTTTTTTTAATTGATTTTTTTCCCCCTTGAATTTGGCACCCCATTTAACTTGGCACCCTAGTTCGCCTATATGGATGGACCACCCCTGCTGCCCATGCTGTGGCTGGACTGCAGAGAATGTTAGTAAATCTGGATGACTTTCCCTCTGGAAATACCTTCTTATGATGCCCCTGTTTTTGGCTCAACTTCTCTTCCCCTGTTTACCTAGTGATTTCTTGCTCCAAATTCAAGTCTTTCCTGAAATCCATCACTAATCACAGATCAAGTGTTCCCCATTTCCACTGACCAAGGGAGGCTACTTAAACAAAATATACAATATTTAAAAAAAAGTGAACTTCTTGGATTTTTTAAAATCAACTAAAAGGTGTACAAAATAATGCTGTCCTAAGAATTCTTATTTTTTCGTCTGTTTGTTTTTGTCATCTAATAATACTCCCCCCTCCCCTTTCGAATTTCATATCATTACTTATTGTGTTAGCTGCATAAATTGAATTGTTTTTTATTGGTAAAACACCATACACATCTGTGCCACTTTATAAATAAAAGTTAATCATCTGGCACCTTTCATCCGTGTTAAATCCATTTCAAAATGTTGGTGGAAGGGACCATTTCACTTTAAAATATATTTACCATAAACCCCCACCTCCTTGCTTTCATCATCTGATTGTACTCACCCCTCCACCTCCCCAGACTTCCCTCACTCCTCTTTCCCTGCTCTAGCAATTGGTTGTGCTTTGCAGTTGCTTGATGTGGCATAATATGCTGCCACTCTTTGAAGTCTCTCTCTGCCTCTCTGCTGTTGGGAAGACTCAGACGCTATGGGCAGATACTCAAGCTGCTCTGGTACATAAAATAAATTGTCCACAGCCATGTATATTTGCTCTGGCACATAAAATAAATTGTCTGCAGTACAGCATATTTCAAGTAGCACATCTACCTGTATATGGTGCTGTGGAGCTGAGATTAGAATCTGTCTCTAAAATGAAAAGTGATGTGCAAAATGGACGGAAACAGTGAGCTGCCTCTTATGAGACCATTGATAACTCTTAGATTGCACTGTTCTAGCTAGTCAGCTCACTGAATATCTCCTGCATCAGTGTATGAAATTACTATACGTAAGTGCTGTAACTGGAGGTGTGTATATATACATTTAGGCCTCAATTAGCAAAGCATATAAGAATGTCCATTCCTATTTAGAAAAGCATTTAAGTATGTGATTCATTGACAATATATGCTTAAAGCTCTTTGACGTTAAGCATGGCTTAAGTGTCTTCCTGAATTTGTGTGCGTGTGTTTATATAACAGGCATATACAATGGACACAGAGGTATGTGTGTTTATGCGTAGGTGGATAGATAGAACAATAGCAGTTGCCAGCTATCTAGTACTATGTAATAAATTGAAGCTGGCATCCTAAAACAAAGATCAGATGGCTTGCCAAGCAAAGAAAATGTGTCATATGGAAAGACATCTCTTGGTAAGGATTTTAAATAATGGAGCTATACTTCTGAGTAACACTAGTAACATTATTGGGAAACAATGTAAGAACCACACTCCATCTTTGTATTTGCACAGTAACATTTTAGCAGCTCCGTTTGCTGTTGTGTGTGCACACATTTGAGTCTTCCATCATACTGGGAATGGGTTACATTTTAAAAGCACTTTCTACTTTCAGATCCATACATTTAAAATAAAGAGGGGGGATTAAATTGACCATCTGTCGAACAGGGAGGGAGGTTGTACAGGGCCTTTGTCAGTTCCTGCCTCAATTTAGGCTTATGAGAGTGACAAGGTGGGTGAGATATCTTATTGGACCAACTTCTGTTGGTGAGAGAGACAAGCTTTCGAGTTTACACAGAGCTCTTCTTCAGGTCTGGGAAATGTTCTTCATGTCACTGCTCTATACAAAGTGGAAGAGATTGTTTAGCATAAATAGATTACACATACTTCAAGGGATCATTCAAGGTGAAGTGGCGCATTCACATCTCTCAAGTCATGGGGGGGAAAGACACAGGGTGGGGGTGGGAATGCAGCTGGTAGAGTAATTAGTGGCTTATAGATTGATATAATAAGTCATAAATCCAATGTCTCTATTCAGTGCTATGATTTTTAGTGTTTTACAAAGTTAAGCTTCCAGGCTTGTCTTTTGAAAGTGTTGTGCAGGTTTCCTTTGAGAATGAGGACTGATATGTCAGAAATAGAGTCATCGCTTTGTGGAAAATGTTCACCCACAGGTGATAAGGTGTTTTTGTCTTTTATCATTTTTCCATGTGAGTTCATTCAAGTATATAGTGATTGTCTGGTTTCACCCACATACAGAAGTGAAAGTAAGCCGATATGGTCCGGTACTACATAGCTGAGTGTACTGGCAGGGCCACTGGTGTGTGGGTGTGTGTGTGGGGGGGGGAGGCAAAAGGGGCAGCTGCCCTGGGGCCTGGCGATTTAAAAGGGCCTGGGGCTCCCGGCAGTGTCTGGAGGCCCTGGCCCTTTAAATCGCTGCTGAAGTCCCAGGGCTCCCGGCTGCTGCTGCTACCCTGGGGCTATGGTGGCAATTTAAAGGGCCCAGGGCTCCCGGCCACCACTGCCGCATCAGCAGCTGGAGCCCTGGGCTCTTTAAATTTCCCCTTTAAAGCCCCCGGGCTCCCGGCCACCATTGCTACCAGCCCTGCCCCTTCCTGGGGCTCAGAACCGCCCCCCCTCCCACCTTGCCCAGGACCCTGGCCGCCTTTACTGGTAAGTCCATTTAGTTACTTTCACCCCTGCCCACATAGTTGTTACTGGGGCATTTAGTGCACTGGATAAGGTGCACCAAATGTTGTGATAGGCATGTTTAGGACCCATAGATATTGAAAGGTGTGTCGTGGGGAGTGTTGATCATTGTAGCAGAGAGATGCCTGCAGAGGTTTTGCATGTGTTGTTCTGTGGTGCCACTTTGAATTGGTGTGTCCTGGTCTGTGGGAAGCTTACTTCTGATGAGGAGCTTGGAGAGGTTGGGAGGTTGTTTGAAGGCCAAAAGAGAGGGTTCAGTATGCATGCATCTTTCAAGATGGATGCATGCTCACTTTCGGCTTGTCATCTTACTTTGAATAGTCCTCAGCCTCCAATGTTAAGTGACCAGTTTGGCTGTTGGGTGCCATCTATCACAAACACAATTATTGTCTTTATATTAATTTCAACAGGGAGCAAGAAAAGCTAATGTGAAAATATCTGATTCCTCCTACACAATAGCAGCGACAAACCAGCAACCACGAGTCCATTCTCCCACTGCCAGCAGGTCTTTGGGCCCCATGTGCCACTCCCTATCAGTCCTGCCAACTCTCATGATTTCATTGTGTCTTGCAATATTTGGTGTGTTTGTTAAAGCCCCACATATGAAAATTCTGTGACTAGATGATAGTCTCCGCTTCCCATTAAAAAAAGAAGTATGTTTCAACCCTAATCGCTGTGGAGTGAAGCTTGAAATTGTGACCAGAGTGACCTAAAGGTGGAAAAACCCAAAGGCAAATAGAAAGAACCAAGTCTCATGACTTCTAAGCAAGGCCCAAGGCAAGTTTCCAGTTCGGTTTTTGCATGCTCAAGGGTTTCCTGATTGGAGATGTTACTGAGAACTTTGTGTCACTCTTATAATAGAGCCCAGTTTAAAGAAGAAATAGCCCTACCCCAGCAGGAGATCACTTGAGCCTCATCTAAGCGTGTGGCTGGCTGCATGCTTACCTCCAGAGCACCTGGAGATCATGAGGGAACTTCTCCATTAAAACAATGTTTTCAGGCAGCCCTGTCACTCCCCAGTGGAACTGCAGGTTCGTGGGAATGCCACTAGTGGCAATTCTGACTACATCAGCTACAGAAAACCCATTGCCTCACAGGAGCTGTAGGAAATCTGTAGGAAGATTTGGGAGGCCTCATGTAGCCTACTGCATCCAACAGAAATACAGGGTCCAATAGGAATAATGCCCATAAAGCAACAGTATCTTCAGAGCTTAAGGAAATGCTTGGCAGTCTCAGTCTTAGCCATGTCAAGCATTCAAAAATCATTAGTTTCAGCGGCCCTGAAACCATGAAACTGGCTTAAAAATCCGGAGGGTTTTTTGTTGTTTTGTTTTAAGCGGGTTCTTTTTCATTTGTCTTCTGGCTTCTGAAGTTGTAAAGTGCACTTGAGTCACATGACAGCTGAGATTCTCGTGCTTCAAGCACCTGGAGCTTTAAGAAAACTCCAAATATGAGACTCATAGGCGCCAACTGCGTGGGTGCTCTGGGGCTGGAGCACCCACCAAAAAAAAAATAACGGGTGCTCGGCACACACCTGCCACCAGCTGATCAGCGCCTCCCCTTCTCCCCCCCACAGTGCCTCCCACCCGCCACCAATCAGCTGTTTGGCAGGGGCAGGAGGTGCTGGGGGGGAGGGGAGGAGCGTGGGGGGGGGGAAGGAGGTGCAGCAGGGTATACGTGGGGGAGGGGGCGGGGCAGGGGCGGGGCAGGGGCGGGAAGAAGTGGAGTGAGGGTGGGGCATTGGAGCACCCCCAGGGAAAGCTGAAAGTCATCGCCTGTGATGACACACATGATAAAATCACAAGAATTCACAACACTTCTCCCCCCTTCCCCAAGGAGCTAGAAGAGTCATCCATCAAGTTAAGGGATCACAGAGGGGAAGGAGCAATGAAGCAACCTTTTGAGTAGCAGAAATAAGAGCGACACTGATTCTGAATTGATCCAAACTTTATCAACGTGCAGGCATGCAGCTGAGCTTCTGGACTGGTTTTATTTCATTTTTTAGTACAAATTTGGCCATTCCTAGAAATATCAAGAAAAAAATAAACATTTTGTAAAGAAAGTGTGTGCGTGGGGGACAGGAAAAAAAACTGGCAAGGGGGGAAATCAATGTCTTCTTAGGTAATAACGTACAGAGAGCCTTAGGGGAACGGATAACTGTTTGTTTATATTTCATCTGAAAATAGTCCTTGAGGGTCTAGCTATTAACTGCACTACAAACATTTTAGCTGAAATGCTTCTAAGAAATTTTGTCTTAAAGCTTTATTACTGTTGATGTATCCTATAACTGTGATCACTTCAAACTGGTGATTCAATGAAGCTTTGCAAGATTTGTAATTGGACTATTGTGTTCACTGGCTTTTGGGTTGTAAAGGAACAAAACAGTCAGTCAAGGGCTAAATTAAAACAAAAATGGCTGGATCAGCAGCCCTGAATAGGGAAATACTGTAGGTAAAAGGGCAGCACAGGCTCATCTTCTATTCACTCCCTATGTATGTGAATGTAATTCCATTTGCTAGGGGATTAATTTAAATACGAAATGCGTTTGCAGTGAAAAATAAAATATACGTCTGCACATAAGTGAAGTCAAGGTTTTCACATTATTCAGCAATGCTGTGATTCCTTGCTAAGATCGTGTCACTAATGTTGCATATGTAGAAGCTAGCTTTTGGTTGCAATCACACTCATGATGAACTTTTTGATCTACCCCTCCATCTTATCTTCTCACCTGACACTAATAAAAATATGTTTTGAACACTGTCTGATAGCACAGTGGTAATCTTGGTCTAATTAAAATTTTGCAGTCTGATCAGAAAGTAGATTTCCTATAAGGGTATATTTTATATTTTTTAGTATATTGCATAATACACTTTTTAGTAGATTTACCTTCTTATATTTGTTTTTGAAATCACCCTGGATTTAGCAGCTTGTATTCTGAAACTGACAGGTGTATTAAAAGGACACTGTCAATTATTTTATTACTTTGCATTATGATTGTTTGGAATATAGTCTTAGAAGTTTGAAAATATAATATCCTTCCGTACCAGCTGTGTTCCTTTCTGTTTGGCAAACTGCAATTTTCACTCCCTCTCCTGTCATTATAATGACTCTTTATAGGCCCGGTCCAGCAGTTTATACTCAGATTCTTCCACTGATGATAAAGGACTGCAGGATTGGGCCTTTGGTTTGTTTTTACTTGGCCTTGATTTTGTAGTGAGGTCCATGGAGCTCTGTACTGGGGCAAGGGTCCACCCATGTGGAAATTACTGCAGAACTGTCCATCCAGTTCACTGAGCATCACTGGTTACCACAGTACATCTTTGGGAATGTTGCTTAGTTAACTATTACTACGAAGGAAAACTCGTATGCTATTTATGTGGGTCTTATCAAAATGATTTTAATTTCTTAGCAACAATTTTTCTTTCTCGTATGGATTTTTAGGAATTTTGCACCAGAATTGTTTGGATGCCACTTCCAAGTAATCACCTGTCAGGATAATAGATAAGGATCTGGGATTGTAATAAATGTAGTTTCAGTACATGTATTTAAATACTAGTTAAATGGCACTGATTCGGGGATCACAAACCAAGTGATTCTAAAGAGGCTGGAGTTCCATGTGCGTAGCCTATCTAGATCAGATTTTTGTCACATCTCTAATTCTTATCTGGCATAGGAATTTCACATAAATGCTTTGAGCAATTCGTTCCTTTCAAAGGGATTTTTCATTTTGAACTGTATTGAGCATAAAACAAGTGTATATTTTATTCTTACAAAGGATCTTACCTTCCAGTATTAAATAATCTAAGAGAGCATTTCTATATTGTTGTTGTCATTGGACCAGACATCTAATCAATTTAAAATGTTGTTATAAGGCCTCATGCCATAGGTAGGCACTTATATTTAAGGTTGCCTGACACTTTCTATGATAAGACCCTATTTTAATTGCTATAACTTTACCAAACGTTAACCATTGAGAATGAAATTTTCCATGCTCAGTATCTGCCTCAGAATGCCCTTTTTTTAAATAGTTCAGCCACTTCTGAAAATGTGGTTAGAAGACAATGTTATTTTGCCAATTTTTTTAAAATCTTACAACAGACCCAGATTCAGGACCCTATTGTGTATGATTCAGACTTCAGCCTGGATCTCCTGTTTCCCAAGGGTGTATCTGGAGGGGAGGGGAGGAGAATTGTCACTTTCAAATAATATTAGTTGAAAAGCTCCCAAACAGTTTTTATATTATTCCCATTTTACAGAGGGGGTACTGAGCCACAGAGAGTTTAAGGTATTGCCTAATCTGAGATTACTATGGCCTGATTTTTTTTCCAGAGAATTTAACATTTTATTTGTTCAGAGCACAGTTCCCATTGACATTCACCTACACCTAGAGCTGAGAGTGTTCAGGACTTCCACAAGTCAGAAATTCCCAGAAAATGAGGGAAACAAAGTTAATAGTCAAAAGTCTGGTTTAAGTGACTTCCCCAATATGACACAGTGGCAAAAATAGAATCCAGGTTTTAAGAGTGGCATAAATTTTCTTTAACCATAAGGCTATCCTTTCTCTTCCTGCCTCATTCACTAATACAGTTGGGTGACTTTTTTGGTTGAACAGCAAATTTGCCCAAAAATGCGATTTCAGGGAGACCAAAAAACTACTTATGTATTCAGGTCAAATTTGGCAAATAGTTTTGGTCAAATACAAAATGAGGGAATTTTTGAAATAAATTGAAATGGTTCATTTTTCACATTTTCTAAATGAGCTGGTTTGACTTTTTGTTTTGAAATGTTTCATTTATAAATCTGACTGTATTTTATCCAAAAGGATCTAAAACTTATCAAAACAAAATGAAAAACTGAAATTTTTGTTTTGAATCAAAGAAAATGTTTCATTTGACCAAAACTGAATTTTATTTTATTTCATTTTAGTGAGAAAAACTAAAATTAGTTTTGGTTAGAAACGAAGCAATTTCTTTTTGGTTTGGCCACCAAACCAAAAAATCATTCATTCGTTCAGCTCTTTTCTCTAACACCTTTCAAATTCTAAAACAAATGAAACAAGTGTCCTACAGACGACAGTCTCCCTTAGTGTACAACCCTGATTCATTCCCAGAATATCATCCATCCTATGCATGGCAGTGTAGTGCGAAGTTTTTTATATGTAATCTAATGATAATGCTTTATATCTCAAAGAGAAGTAGAAATTAGTGATAGTTATATGTTCAGTTATGCTAGTTCAATTCCGTCGTCCCTTTTGACGGAAGACCATATTTAATTCATATTTAGAGCTCTCTCTCAAGTTTTGGTCTGGAGCTCAGCACGAAGCATTGTAAACACTGGTAAAATGATTATTTTTACCATTCATCAGTAAATTCGTCACTTTTGTTGCTTTCAAATCACATAGTTTCCAGCCAGATCCCAAACATACCAGGTCTAGTTGTAGCTGATACAATTTTAAAATGAACAAGGAAATAGCATTGATACTGCGAGTCCACAGTGAGGCATGCCGACTGATGTAAGGAGACGCTTGCTGATTGCCTCTTCAACAGTATCTCTAACTCTACCCAGTGGTCTTTTAGTTTCATGAACACTCCTCTAGAGAGAATGGTGTTTAATGGCTTAATGTTTGGGAGCTAAACTCCTGAGTTTTAATCTTGCCTTGAGATTGATGTATTAGTCACTTAGGGGCAAATTTTAAAAACAGTACTTTTCTTTGACAACTTTATCTTTTTTATATAATATATAAAACCTAGGGAAATTCACAAGAGAAAAATCTTTGTGAATATGCATGTTATTTAAAGGAAATATTTTAAAACATCTTCATAAAAAATAAAAAGCAAAATTTGAAGAACTTGGAAATGCAGAGTGAAGAGATCCTTTACTTTGTCCCTCACTCTCCAGTGTGTGCGTTACCTAAGTACAATAGATCGATCTGTGGTAAGTATCACAGTATGAAAACTAGTTGATAACCTAAATTGTTTCTAAACTGGTTATTGGTTAGAAACACTGTCATTTCAGAAGTGGAGTGAAAAGTTATCATCTGAGCTGTCCCAGCATACAAGGTTTATGTCTAAAGCTATACAACTGAGCAGTCTAGGTATATATAGATCATACACATAGGTGAGAGAGACAGCAGGCATTTTTTGTAAGAGTTTGGCAACCAAGATACTGTTTTCCAGCCCAAGATGATATTCTATTGGTTTTTAGCAGTTTGCCAAAGCAAAAGTATATGAAAAGTAATGCAATTAGTCGGACACTTAATTTGGAAAATCAGTCCAAAACAAGGGCTTGATTTTAAAAAGCTGTAGGCGTGCATTGTTTGCCTTCCTTAGGCATACTTTTGCCATGACTGTGCATATAAATGGATATTTAAATGTGAAAGTGGTCAGTTTAGCATCTAGCTGGTCATTGTCTGGTCAAATATCTGATTTGCATATTCAACCACAGAAATTTTGTATACAAAGGAAGTGGAAAATTCCAATGCTTTTGCATACTTAAAACTATTGAAAGTAAATTGGAAAAAAGTTGATGGTAGATAGGGACAGAATTAAAGTTTAGGTGTAATCTGCTTGTAAATTGAGAAAATCTGATCTGGGAATGCTTAATATAATAAATGTGGACCATTTTTTGAAAGTAATTTTATTTATTTGTTTTATTTTTTTAATTGACAAAATATTGTTAACAATGAAAGAAGGCATATGTATAGCGGAAATGACTCTTATACCTGAGCCATATCAAAATAATTGACAGAATTTTATCAAAGCTATGGAACAAATTTACAGCACAAGTTAATCTTGGATAAAATATATCTGCTTTATAGTGAACTCAGAAACATTAAGAAATAAAAGCTGGTTTTGAGCAATCGTTTAAAAAGGCATGTGCAGTTCAGGACAAAAATAAGATGTGTTCATGGCTGACTTTAATCTTTGCTGTAGCTCACATTAGTTACTCAAATTATTTTCCAGCCAGGTCTCTAGCCCTCAGCTGAGAGCTTTCTAGTAAACTGATAACTCTCTGAACATTATTGATATCAGCTGCCATAACCAAAGACATCATTATTTCGGTTCTGCCTTTCAATTCTGCAACAAGCAATTTCTGTGACCACCCCCAACTTTTTGAAGCTCATTTTTAAAGATAAAAGCTGGCCGCTGGAGCTGTGGGGATTTCAATTTTTGTTTCACATATTTATTCTGTTTCATTTAATGTAATTTTGCAATTCCTAATTTTTTCTACAATTTTAATGAAATAGGTATTTTTGCATCAATGATTCAGGGGTGCTCAAACTATTTTTATTGTGGGGGTGCTGATGATGGAAACCATAGAAACCATGTATTTGGTGTTTGTTATTACTACTTCAAGACAGCACCCCCAGCACCCCTAGTTCCAACACCACTGAATGATGCACACTTTGGTATGTTTTGAAAATGTAAAAATGTTTCTCCCTCAAGTAAAGAAGTAAGAGGCAATTTTTAACTATAATGGGTCTATTTTCACTGCAAAAAAAAAACACTTTAATTTTCAAAAGGCTTGCATTCTGTTACAGATATTTTACACAGATCACAGAGCATACTGTACAACATTTTACATGGAATGTATACCTGTGTGTATCATAACCTGGCCTAGTCCCCCTCTCAGATGGATGCCAGCCTATTGTGAGTGAACCCAACCACTGGATTCCACATCCTTCTAAGCCACCTGTCTCTTCACAGAGCCTGATCACTGTTCCTAGCTCCAGGGATTGCAAGGCTCACTCTCAAGCTCAGACTCCTTGTCTAAGTAATTCCTTGGGATGTGGGACTATACAGTCCTGCCATCCTGAGACCTCCCAAACCTCTTTAGTTGCTTACATACTCTTCCTCAGATGTTTACCCAGACTTTGGTCATTCTGTGGTCAGTTTAACCCCTGTATGAACAGCAAGATAGAAAGTTAAGGAGCCACAGTCTCAATAAATAAATTTGTTAACCATAGAGGCTTTATTATAATAAGCACTAGAGAGTTACAGAACTTAGCAAAACAACAAAAAGTCCTGAGACACTGTCTCTCCTACTTAAATGATTAGACAATGTGCCATACATACAATCTATTTAGCTTAACAAAAGTGAAGGTTAAGGGGTGACTTGATTATATGGCAATAAGTTCCTACACGAACAAATATTTAGTAATGGGCTCTTCAATCTAGCAGAGGAAGGTATAACATGATCCAGTGGCTGAACCTGAAGCTAGAATCCAAGTCTCTCCAAAGTTAGGGGCATCTTGAATCTGGTGTTCTGGTAAGGCCTAGCTCTAATATTTATTAAAAACTGAAATTGAATGGCTAATAATTGAAAGTGTTCTTAGTGTCTACAGCTCTGATTTTTGGGTCCCCATAAAAACTGTTCAGCACAGGATCAAAATGAGGGGAAAGGAGGATTTCCACAACTTTTGCATTCCCATGTTCCAGGGGATACCCAGGAACAAGTTCAGTTCCAGACGCAACTAAGAGCAGCTTATATGCTGCTCTAAATATTGGCTAGCTACCCATGGCCATAATTGGCCATTCTGGCAACGGGAGTCACCAGACTACTGCTCACATCATATACATGTTCCACTGCATATGGGGTGGGAGTCTTAAAGGGGTTGTGTTGAACTATTTTGAGTCTTCACCACCTGGACTCTTCTGCTTTCCTTGGGAATAATCAGTTGGATTTAAGACAGCTTAAGCTTTAAGGCCCCTTTGAGGTGCTGGAATGGCTCAAAAAGGCCTTGCAGGAGAGCCAGTAATCTGCTCCATAGCTTTTCTAGAACTTTAGATCTACTTGAGGACTGAAAATCCAAACATGATGCCCCATTTTTAAAAAAGGAAAAAAGTGAATCCTGGAAATGTAATAACCGATAACTGTAGCTTCAATCCCTAATAATAATAATAATATAATGATATATTACTAAGAAAAATCTATCATTAGATTATCATGGAGCAGTGAACAACAGTGATTTGTAGAAAAGTCATGCAAGAAATTTAGAATCCCTTTTTTGATGCTAAATTACAAAATTAGCGGAGAACGGCAACGCAGTAAATGTAATATCTGAACTTTAGCAAAGCATGATCTTATGGAAAAAAAATCAAGTTGGCTTGGATATGAGCATTGTCACTTGGATTGAAAACTGACTAGAAAACCTTAAACAAAGCCCAATGATACACATCTAAGTAATGACAAGGGAGTGATGCTGTATAACTTGCACATGCATACCCCAAACTCGAAGTGAGTAGGAGTTGTGCTAGGAAGACAAGATGGGCCTCAAAAGTATCAGTAGAAACCTGCAGTGAGGTGTCCCAGGGAATAGTGCTAAGCTCTGTTTCTTAATGGGTTACGTTTTCTTCTGGCACAGCTCCACTGAATTCTGTGGGCTAATCCCACCAAAGAATTTAGCCCAGTATCTTTAATAATGATCTCGAAGGGGGATTGTCAGAGGTGGCCCTGCCTGGAGCACTCCTCTGTATGACAGGTACAGCTTCCTCACTTTCCCAGAAATAGTCAGTCTTTCAGAGGGCAAACAGCCCTTGTGGAGGTAATTTGTTAGAGTCCCATATGCACAAATCATAACTAAACAAGTCCCAACACCATCATCCAGAATTCCCCCAGCACAGTCCAAACGGTGTACAAATTACAGCTTTGGATTCCCTCACCATGTCCCAGCTCTCCAGTGCAGTCCCGTCCTGTCCTTGTATCAGGACAGCCACCCCATTCCTTCCATCTGGAGTACAACCTTGCTTTTCCCAGCAGGAACTCCCATAGCCCCTGTGCTGGAAGCATCCTTGCCGGGGGTGCATCCCTCACTCTCCGAGGCCCTCCGACACTTCCTCTGGGTCCAGATGTCCAACCTGGAGATGTCAGTGGGTAAGCCCTCCACTACATCCCAACCTCTAAGCCCCTGGCTTTAGCTGTCCGGCTTAGATCCAGCAGGCAACTCTGCTGCTGCTCTTCCTGCCTTCAACCCTCTCCACCTGTGGCTCTCTGACTTGGAGATGCCAGTCAGCCATCCTTCTTACTGCTCTCCTGCCTTCAGCTTTCTCCTAGATACCGAATATACCATCTCCTAGCCAATTCCCTCCTCTTCCTAGGGAGGGCCTCTGGAGCTTCCTGCTCTCTGGAGCTTTCCCCAGAGACCTTCTCCGGTCTGACTTTGACTCTTACCGGGGATTCTGCCTCATTAGGTCTTCCCCTGAGCTTCCAGATGCTACCCCACCCTCTAAACCAGCCAAATGAGAGCACCTGCTTTGGCACAGAGGAGGTAGATCTTCTTCGTTTGCTGGGCCACCCACCTTGATGAGGTAAAGAGTGTATTAATACCAACCAAAAAGTCAATTGAATTCTGGGCTGGACACACATTCTGTTCAGGTTCTTACAGTGCACTGGCAACTGGTATCTGAGTGTTTTCTTTTAGAGGCATCACTTGACAGGGAAGGAATGAGATATTCCATTTCTAGATGGCTTTATTGATATCACAACCACAATTCTGCATTCAGTTCTGGGAATAATTTCTCCAAGAGTTACCTTGCACCACTCCCAATATGACCCTGTGCCTTAAGTGTGAGATTTTCAAAAGTTCACCAGTGGCCTAACTTTGCTCCCATTGAATTTACTGGGAGTGGTGGGGTTTTGAAAATCTCACCCTGAAGAGACAGTCTGACCCATAGTGTAGGAAAAAGACCGAATTAGGAGAAAGATGGACAAATGACCAAATCTCTAATTTCTGTCATTTTAATGAAGATACGGGAGTATTGCAGTCAGTGCAGCTAAGATTCAGGTTATGGAATTTATACTCTGTAAAGAAATCTGATAACTAAATTAGCATACAATAGTTCAGTTTTTCACAGTTAGTTTCTCACATGTAATTAGTTACCCATTTCAAACCTAAAAGGAAACTAACTAATGGCTAAGTCTAAATACATCATTTACTTCAAAATCATTTAGAAACTTTAATAAATTCAGTTTCAGTTCTAAATATAACAAAGTAGTTACAGATAAAGTGAGTGAAGTAATATCTTTTATTGGACTAATTTGGAGAGAGATAAGCTTCCGAGCTAAACTATCTGTTCGATCTTGTATTTAGCTGTGACACTAAGTACCTTTCCCAGACCCGAGGAAGAGCTCTGTGTAGCTTGACAAGCTTCTCTCTCTCTCACCAACGGAAGTTGGTCCAATAAAAGATATTATCTCACCCACCTTGTCTCTCTAATATCCTGGGACCAACAACAATGGCCACAGCAACGATGCATAGTTACAGTTAATGCAAGTTTATCCATCAGAAATGTGTCAAAACACATAATACTATTACTATTCCATATCAAAGTGATAATGCAAGATGCCTGAAATTAAACAAATATTTCAATCTACTGCATTAATTTTTCGACAACCATTTCATATTTACAATCTTAATATTGTACTTTACCACTCTTTACCAATGTCATTCCACTTGCAATTTTCAGCTGAATCCACATTGCCACTGTTTTTCTTCATAATACTTTGCAATCTCAGCATCACAAGCTTGCTGCATGTTCTCAGTTAATTTTTTTCATTACTCATTAAAGGGTCTCCCTTAAGCAAATCTTGATAATATATAACAAAGATGGTCTTATGATGGGGGTACTGTTTGCTAGCAGGCTATGAGACTAGTTATGAATGCTTTCCTCTTTCAGGGCTCAAGGTCATGTCATAGGTAAACTTACCACACCCAATTCTAAATTAGTTAGTAAGCTTATAGTTTTAGATTGTAAACTTTTGGGGGTTGGGATCATGCTTCCTCCTGATTTGTAGAGCCTCTAACACATTTTGAGTAATAGGTAGTCAATTTATATTAACTAATAGAATTAAAGGGATAAATTAAGGTGGAGCACTAGTACAAATCTGATTAATTACTGGCCAGGAGTCCTGTTGTGGTGTTTACAAACAGAATTGTCAACTACTGAAACATAAAGGAACCCCCCCCCCCCCCGCATACAGATTAGGTATTATGCCCCCCGCCCCATTTTTGAAGATGGAAGATTTATTACCACATAGTGCATTGCACTATGGGCCATCCTAGCTGCAGGGGAGTTCAAGTGTTAAAGGGACAGAAGTAGAGCTATGAGTTCCTGCAGCCCACAGCTGTAGGTGATCAGCATGGTCTTCATGACCCCAGAAGACACCAGCAATAGGGATTTGGGGTGGACTCACTTACTTGCTGGTATCTAAAGAAATAGAAGTAGACAGTGGGGCTTTCAGCCACTTCCTAAATATGAAGGAGAGAGGAAAAAGAACAGCCAGAGCCTCTTAACAGGCAACTGGACCAGCCAGAGTTATTGTGGGAAGTGAATCTTCTAGCCAGCTGGTTCAACACACAACAAAAGTTGAAGGTATGTCAGTTGCTTTGTGAAGATGGAACCTACTACCTGTATGGGGAAAGGGAGAGCAGGATGCTGGACAGCCTTATGAAATCACCTGCAATCAGGTTGGGGCTATATGATAGGTCCTGCTGAAGGCATGGGATTTTTTTTTTAAGGGCCTGGAATGGGAGGGTCATATAGCTTGTGTCTTGGAGGTCAAAAAGGTCAGGCAAGTATCCAAACCTTTGGATTTTTTTTATTCTGCAGATAGAACCACCATTAATGTAACATTATATTGTGATTTGGATTTGGCATTTACACTGTAGGTAAAAAAAAAAACCTGGATATTTGGATGTTTTTGTTTTATCCTAATATATTTTATCTCCCTACTTCCTGATACACTGGGAATGGAACATGGGGAAATAATTAAAGATCTGAAAGGTAGAGAGAGGAAAACCCTGATAATCAACTATCTTTACTTCCAAGATCACAGACTCCCAATCATTTTATTTGTTGTTTTTCTTACAAAATAGTGTGTGACTCATGTTCTAGTTTTTATTTTTAGGAAAGCAAAACACTAATAAAATACATTAAAAATAGCCTTTTCATTAATGTGAAGCAGGTAGATTAAGAGATTTGCCAAGATTAGAGAAAAAAAACAAAGTGGATTGTGCTCAAAAACAAAACATAAAGGAACTGAAGGACCATATTAAAATTATTCCCCTTCTTCATTGGCAGACTATGCCTCTAAAGGCCCAATCCTGTAATTCTTGCTGAGACTATACACCCATTACAGGACTGGGCCATCTGGAGATAAACAACCAGTACTGCAGTTTTAAGTAAAATTATTATGATGTAATTTCAAAGTAAAGAGACTAACAAAACACTCATCCTTAGGGCACTACTGTGATGTAAAAGATTGGCAATATAAATTTATTCTTACTATAAATATTTAAGAGATTGGGGAATTTATGTTTGTGCCAATTATCATCTGAAGAGACATCTAGACTGCAAGATAAGTGAGTGAACTGTTTTTCTAAAAAAATCTGCATACTGTACATATAATTCATCTTTGCAACAATCACACGAGTCATGAATCAGGATTTATAACATAGTTTGTTTATTATAAACAACAATACTATAGGGAGGCATAAACCTTACCCATGATTAGATGCATAGTACCTTGCAGATAAATCTCCTGTTCACAGCAAGGTCTACTTAAGACACAATATTTCATTAGTGATAGGTGGATGGAGGGTGGGGAGAGAGTTTCAGAAGTTACTGATTATTACACCTTCCTTTTTATGTGTCAAAAATCATTGCATTATTCCAATTTGTCTGTTAAAGTGGCCTATTTGCCCCTTGCCATCTTATTGCCCTGATCCAACTCCAGTCCACCCAGCAAAGGGAGTACTTTTGTGGTATAAAGTGTCCCTTAACATTTTTAAAATATAGATTGAGGACAAGGAGTGGAGGGATTTAGGATTTATTAGAGTGAATTTCTGCCCCTTGTTCTGTTCATGGTATATTGTGACAGAAGTGATAAATTAGCACTCACACACCAAACTGCATCCTCAAAGCAGCTATTGAAGTTACAGAGGTCGCTAGTTCATCACACAAGACCCAGTTCCTGAATTTCATGCAGTTCTTTGGTTTCAAGAAAAGCTTCCATTCCGCATTATATTACTCTTGTGTGGAGATTTGATGTATATGTGAAAGCAAATATTAATTTACCTAATATTAAATTCTATGAATAGCTATTTTTTAAAAACCTTACACACGTTTGGATCTATTCATGTCTAGACCTGAATATGAAAGACAGCCCTAATTTATCTCCCTCAACAACTTCTTCCATATAACTGCATTGAGATTCTAGTCAAATTAAGAGTTTATGTCCTGCTGAGCAGCTGTTAATAAGGAGGTTCTAAATTAATGAGAGAGATTTGTCAGAAAGGTTTTCTACATCCAAATAGGATATTTTATTTTTTTGTGATTTTATTCAGAAAATATTTATGTAGAAATAATCTTTCATCAGAAGTGTTTGTTTGGAATTATTTATTAGACTGAAAAGAAAGAAAGAAAAAGAAAGAAAGGAGCATTTAGAGAACATTGTGCTCATAGACTTTAAGGCCAGAAGGGACCATTATCATCATCTAGTCAGACCGCCTGCACATCACAGGCCACAAAACTGCAATAACTTCTGGCTGAGTTACTGAAGTCCTCAAATCATTATTTAGTCTTCAAGTTACAGAGAATCCACTTGTACTCTAGTTTAAACCAGCAAGTGACCCATGCCCCATGCTGCAGAGGAAGGCAAAAAACTGCAGGTCTCTGGCACCTGACTTGGGGGAAAATTCCTTCCTGACCCCAAATATGGCACACTCCTACTTTTTGTGCCAAAATCATGAATGAAAATGTTAAATAAGATTTATCCCAAGACTGATCCCTGAGGAACTCCACTATTAACCCTCCCTCCAGCCTGACAATTCACTTTCAATATGATCTACTATATTCTCCCCTTTAACCAGTTCCTTATTCACCTTTCAATTCTCATATTAATCCCCATCTTCTCCAATTTAACTAATAATTTCCCATGAGGAACTATATCAAATGCCTCACTGAAATCTAGGTAGATTAGATCTACTGCATTTATTTGGCTAAAAAATCAGCTATCTTCTCAAAGATATCAGGTTGGTCTGGCATGAGCTACCTTTTCAAAACCATGTTGTGTTTTATCCCAGTTACTGTTTACCTCTATGTCCTTAACTACTCTCTCTTTCAAAATTTGTTCCAAGACCTTGCATACAATTGAGGTCAAACTAATGGGTCTATAGTTTCCCAGATCCCCCTTTCCTAAAAATAGGCACTATATTAGCAATTCTCCAGTAATAGGTGGATGACCAGCAGTGGATCCAGAACTTTCACATGAAGAATGCTACATTTCTGGAGCTTTATGAGCAGCTTGCCCCAACTCTCCAGCATAAAGACACATGCATGAGGGCAGTCATGCTAGTTCAGAAGCAGGTTACTACAACTGTCTGGAAACTGGGTGACCCCAGATTGTTACAGGTCCGGTGCCAAACAGTTTGGTGTTGGAAAGTCAATTGTGGGTAATGTGTCAGTGAAGGTTTCTGAAGCAATCACGGTGTGGTGTACTCCAAGGTTTGCATGACAATATGACCCCGCCCCCTCAATCTGTGCTTGTGGCCCTGCTCCAGAAGCGCTAGTCTAGGTAGGTGGCATGAGCAGCTATAGCGAGTGTCATGAATAGCATTAGCTAGTTCAAGTCTGCCTGTCTGTGTCGTCCTCTTGCTCCATCATTAGCTCTTTCAGGTGCCTTTGGTGGGTCAGAAAATGCTGCCAAACTGCCTATCAGCCCATGGATGCTCTACCCATGTCCTAAACAAGAGTGAAAGCCCAAGCAAGAGAGTCCTCGAAATGGTGACTCCCACATATTGCTGGCTCCAATTGCTGGGAGTATGCAGACCAAAATGGCATTTTGGCAGGATATGTTGATGGGCTATTCAGATGTCCTGTAACATGGAACATAGTCAAGTTTTCCCACACTGCACCATGAAGAAAGCTCTAGAGTGGCCATATTTCGAGAAGGTGCTGTGGGATATGGGTGGTTGGAGTCAGGTCTACATACTGCAATGTGGACGTTGGAGCCTGGGATTTAGGTGTGAGTTAAAAATTGTTAACCCAAGCTTGGCAATCAGTGTAGATGCTCAATCCCTTGGTACTCAAACTGAGGATCTGCTGACTTGAGTCCCACTAACCCTGGTCTTACATTGTAGTGTAGACATACCCTCTGAAAGACCTTTTTTTTTCAACTCTAGTGCAGAGTTACCAGAGTTTACAAAAGGTTCTGAAGGGCCCTTTATAGGGTCATATCAAACTGAGAAGCATATTACTAGCATCAGTGAAAGATTCACACATGGATCTGAGAGAAGAGTTTCCCTTATGTCCTGTGCTTACCTATTTGAGTCAATGGGACAAATTCATCCCTGGATGAACTCCCTTGGTTTAATGGAGTTTGTCCAGGGTTAAACTTCACCTAGTAGACTGGGTATGAATGGGTGTAAAATCTTCACAAAACCTTAATAGTATTTTCAAAATTATAAAACTCTATATTTCTGAAACATTCAGCATTTAGTAGGGGATCTACATTGTAAATCAGTTCCAGCCTGTAGTAATGCTGATGTAGTCTCTGGCTTCCTTACTGGTGGTATCTTGAAGTATTTAACGTTTTCAGCAAGATAGCCACCACTGTCGAGGGATTCTGAAACAGTGTTAGTAATTAAAATGTCATTTTGAAATTTATTTCACAGTTAATTTGGGGGTATTATTGACCTATAAACTTTACAATTTTGGCGCTGAGCAAAACATTTGGGAATGCTCCTCTCACTTTTTAAAATTATTTGGATTTTGATTATAGGTATTTTGCTGTTTTTGAGGCCTCACTTTATTGGTTGTTTAAAAGCACTAGTAACCTGATAATACACACAGGATATAATAGGCTTTTAAGAGGCATTGCTTGATAAGGCATAATCAGGGCCTCCATATACTAGTCTAGGTAAATCTGTGGATGGTAAAACATTTTATTAGCTCAGGTAAGCTTCAAGGTTCCAGGACATTCTGGATCTTACTTGAAACATAATAAAGCAATCTAAGAAAGATTCTATTCACCAGACATCTCTGGTCTTTTCACAGATATTAAGGTCAGTTTTCATAGGCAACTTCGATTACCATCAACAAGAACTGCAGATGTACATTGAAGAGAGAACAGAACCCGAGTGTATATTTATTTGAAATATTTCTACCACTCACTCATTAATCTGAAGTGGACAAGGTCCTGAGTGGTACATTGAACAAGTCTGAGCCAGCAGGCCAGCATCAGTATGCAAGTAGAGTGTGACTGGTTTGAAAAAAGATATGGAAACGTTGGCAGGTCCTAATTGAAAAACTGCCTTTGTCTTAGCTGTCTGATCTTCACAGTAGTTTTCCCTACGGTCTGGATGGGAACAAGTTTGACCACTTCAGCAGAATTTTGCTTGACCTTATCCAGGAACTTACCAAAGTTCTTTCCTGCTCGAACAGTAAAGTAATGATATGCCTCTTAAAATACAGATCAGGTTCTTGCTACAATAGTCACATGGTCATAAAGAGTACCGTGACAAAGAGAGTGATGCAGAGCGAGGTAGCATTTAGAGACAGTTTCTTCTTTATAAATTCCAGTTTTTGTATCTTTGTCATAACTCTGAAGCTACCACAACAGGAGCACTAGATCTCTAAGGGGGAGAAACAAGTTTCCTTGAATGTGGCTGTGCAAGTTTGGAAATTTCAGAGCACAGAAGAGTTAATGTTTTGACAACTTGGCTCAAGTAGCAGCTCACAATTTCTTCATCTTAGCACACAGCTGGTCCTATGGCACAGAATACATTAGACTCCTATGTGGCAATTCTGTATTTGGAAGTGTCCTTGGGATTTGTGCACCCCAAGTTTTACCAAAGTGAAGAACTCAGTCTCCAAGCTGGAAACAGAAACAACCTTTCTAACCACGCCACCCTATCGTACACCCTAAATAAGTAGATTCCTAATGAGATGACATTAGGGGCAATTTGAGAGTGGATTCCCAGTGAAGAAAAAGCATCAACCATAATGGTAACTAAACACCAGGAGAACTGTGTGAAGAGTTATGATCCCAGAATAAATGTTAAATGCCTGGGGGCAAGATGTGGGGGAAAGGAAATAGCCAAGAACACTTCCAAAGCTGGGTGTGTTTGTAAATGGCTTGTAAGGTTTATTTTGGAATAATTCTATGAATGAAATTACTTCCTGCAAATGCTCATCTGGCAAAAATCTAAAGTCTAATTTTGCTATTGAGAAGCGCTTCAATATTTGCAGTAAAACCTGGAAGTATTAATGGGCAATCGAATAAACCTTTGACAGAGACAGTGAAATAAAGAACAGCTCCCTTGGCATGACCCTCCACAGTTCTTTTCAGATAAGAAGATGTTCTAGCAGTTGTATTTCTCTACTATTCTGAATTACCTTTCTGCTCCAACGCCAATTTCCTTCTAAAGCATCCTGACCCATTTCCAAATTATACCTGGAAGGAAATAAAAGCAGCACAGGAGCAAGGCTAAAAAATCCCGAAAAATAGAATGTTGACGTAATTCTTTCACTGAGACTTGAGACCTTCCGAGAAGAAGAAACTGCTCAGGAGTTTTAAAGTGGTGATTTAAGGGTATGTCTACAGCAGAATTCAACATCCACAGCTGGCCCATGCCAGCTGACTCAGGCTCATGGGACTTGGGCTAAAAGGCAGTTCAACTGCCGTGTAGATGTTTCCGCTTGGAATGGAGCCCAAGCTCTGGGAGCCCGGGTCTCTCAGCCCATGTCCTGTGAGCCCACGCCAGTTGGTATGGGCCAGCCATGGATTTTTAATTGCAGTGTAGACATACCCTCAGGGCTTTTCTAGATGGTGGGGTAATGAGCACTATGGGGGTGTGATTTCTAAAGCGCACTAATGTGTTGTGCATTAATTGGTCCTGCTAGACCCTGTTGGCGTGCACTACAAGTTCCCTAGTGCACTTTAATGTAGTACTGTTTCAAATAGCACTACATTAAAGCACACTAGGGAACTCTTACTGCATGCCAGCAGAGTCCATATGGACCAATTAATGCACAACATACTAGTGTGCCTTAGAAATCACACCCCCATAGTACGTATTACTGCTCCGAGGAGACATGCCCTTAGGCTGAAGTGTAAATCAGTTTGATGGTCACTGGTGGACAGGTTGCTTTTATGAAATCAAGTTTGGGTTTGTTTTGTTGTTCTTTGGTAGGGCCCAATCCTGCAATTCTTTTTCCCTTACTTTGACTTCAGTAGAACTACTGACATCAGTAATCATTTTAGGATTGGTCAGTCAGGATTGGTCAGTCAGGGTAAAACTCATCTCGGACCAGGTGTCTCTCTTAAGTTCTATTTCTCATTGCTATATATGTGCTGTGTGGCCTTGGGCAAACTTGTTACTTCTCTGGGACCTCTGGCAGAGTCCTCAGCACCGGGGTAAATTTCAGTGGTGCCAGCTCTCGCAATTTTATTGCAAGTTTTGCAATATTTGATGTATTTCTTAAAGCCCAGCTCCTGGAGTTTAGTGATTATGTGAGAATCTCAGCTTAGCAAGTTTCAGACCCTAATGGCTCTGGAGCAAAGCCTGAAAACATGCCAAATATACCTTTAAGGCTCAAAACCCAGAAGGCCAAAAAAAAAAAAAAATCTATTTCTCGAGGGCTTGACTTGCGATTTTTTTGAACATTTGTGGTTGGTAATGTTGGAATGTCTCCCTAAAATAGCTACAGTTCTGCAGAGCAGAGTCTGCGCGCACAGGTGGGGGTGTAGTGCTGTGGATTCTTTGATTTATTTTGTTGGAGTTTTTGACTACTTCTTCAGGTTTGGAGTCTCCCTGCAAAGTTGTAACACTTTTAGGTGACCTTAACTGTGTCATATCTGTTTTAGACCTAGGATAATAGTGTTTGCAATGAGTTTGACTATGAGAAATATACATATGGAATCTATAATTTTGGTGCTTCCATGACATTAGGCTTCATTATTAGGAGAAGCATGGTAACGTCATGTTAGCTCGACCAGAAGGGTAGAATTATGAGGTATTCTTGTGGAGCTGTGTTTTATGGGTAAAGCTATTGCTTCCCTGATATTTGCTTTTTGTGAATATTCTAGCAAACAAGTTTACTGGGTGGAATGTTAATGGGAACAGTAAATTTTAAATTCATACTGGAGAATATTTGCAGAACAAGACTCACTCGAAGAATTCTGTTCAGACAAACAGTGAATAGAAACCTAATACATGACTTAGGTAACCAGTTGTGCAGATTGAATTTTGAATATTAAACACTCAAATTGGAGTGAGCTATGGATCAAGAATTGTTTGCTGAAATTATTCAATAAATTATTTTCAATAAATAATAAATATGAGAAAATATCTGCTCATAGACAACTCACTAGTAGCAAAAAAAGGCAAAACTTGTCAAATCAATTATTCATGATGAGTAAATTATTCATCACTCAGAAGTCTGCTGTTGAGTGATTGTGGGCTAATTTTGAAATGACTCCAAGCAAGTGTATGGTTTCTTACATATATGCTCTTTTATGCAGGGATTGCACATAATTTTTAACACACAACTAGGCAAAACTGATAATGGACTGAAGTTCCACTCTGTGTTTTGAGGTCGAAACTCAAAGTGCTTCTCAGCAGCTGTGAACTAGAATTGCTAAGTTGCATACAACTGGAAATAAAAGGCCTTATATAAATTATTTGAGCCTGCAAACAGAGATGCACATACTTAACTTTAAGCATGTGTGATGAGGCGTATGAAACTCTCACCAGCTGAAAAGGGGTTAGATAGAGCTTGAGAAGTCTTTTTTGCCCCATCTCATTATACTTAGAGGGCATATCAGGCTCAACCAGCAGTTAAAAGGAAGGAGTTCAGTGCAGTTATGGGGAGAGACCCAGGAGAGAGGTGGTCTTTGAGGCCCCTCATAGACTCATAGAATATCAGGGTTGGAAGGGACCTCAGGAGGTCATCTAGTCCAACCACCTGCTCAAAGCAGGACCAATCCCCAATTTGTGCCGCAGATCCCAAATGGCCCCCTCAAGGATCGAGCTCACAACCCCTCTGTGGGAAGGGCCTGATAGGACTCAGGTGGAAGGAGAACCATTGAAAAAGCTACAGGAGCATTTCTTAGCTCCTGTGGTGGGCATCTAGGTGGCAGACCCTGTGGGTCAGCATTCTGTAGAAGAGCAGAGAACTAGGAAGAACCGAACCCAAGACAGATGAGCAGGATGGGTGGAAGTTGCTCAGTTTGTATTTTAATCTTGTTTGAGTCTTGTTGAGGGACTCCAAAGGGAAACAACATGAGCCACTTTCCTGGGAGAAGACTGAGACTAAAGAGGAGCTCAGGAAGGGTGTAAGATATTGTTGATTACCATTATTTTGCTGGACATTATTTGTTTGGGACATTCATTGCCCAGAAGGGCCAAGTCACCACCATACAGACCACTGAAGTCCTAAGGTGGAGAGCGAGGCAGTCGCTGAAACACTGTGTCATACCACAAGGGGGCTCTCCGGACGATGCATTGACAACAGCATATGAATAATTTCAATTCATTTCAGTGGGACTATTTGTGTGCTTGAAATTAAGCACATGCATAAACATTTCAAGGATCACAGGTTTAGACTTTAAATACTTACTCAGAGACAGAGTCTGAGGGTGCAAAGAGCAAAGAGCTTCCTATTCCCCTTCAGCCCTGGTGGCCAGAATTTCCACTAGGGCTGCACCATGATCCCTCTGTATGCTGCAACCCTAGGGTCATCTTGCCCTTAAACTCTGAGTTTTTCAGGGGTAAGTTCCATAGTTTTCTTCACAAGCATCATGCATATCAATGATATGATATGATTAATTTCCAATAATAACAATAAATGTGTGTGTCTCAGTGTGACTATCAGTGATACTGTCAACTTATATACCACTGCATTTGAAATGCACTTGGATTTTTACATCATTGGAGTAAATGCTTGAACTGAACATCTCTTTGGTAACAGCATGCACGAGATGACAAAATCACTCTGTCTAAAAAGTGTCATGTAAAGGATGGAATGAGTGTTGTGTAATGGTTAGAGCACAGAACTGGGAAGTGAGACTTGCTGTGTGGCCTGCGGCTAATCATTTAATCCTTCTGGGCATCACTTGTCTTCAGATATCTGTACGAGTAACAAGTACCTTTTGGTACTTTGCATAAGTGATGTGAGGGTTTCAGATTAATATTTATAAAATGCTTTGAATTAAGATGCTGCATAAGCACAAACTATTCTTCTTCTTCTTCTTCTTTCTTATAACTTCTATATTTAGGGTCGGCAACTTTTATAGACTTTTTCCAGAACCCATGAACGAACACCAGGCTGTTGTGCAGACTGATCTCTCTGATATCAAGTCCATGTGCTGATTCTTTGTTTTTCCCAAAGAAAGGGGTTTTCTTCTAAACACAGTCACTGCAAGAGCCATCTTAGTAATATAATTCCCATACCAACATAGCTTAGCCTCCCTCAACTTGTTGGAGCACTCTCGTTAGGCCCTTTACAACCTAGTTTTGTTTCCTATCATGGAGTATCCAATCATTTGATCATCTCAACATCTTCCTTTCCATGGTGGAGAGCATACAGATTTCCTTGCTTGTGGCTGGCCAAGTCTCTGTTCTTTGCATAAGGATGGGTTGAATTACAGCTTTATATACTCTTATCTTTTAACTTTATTGGCTTCTCTTTGTCACAAAGAACTGGGGTCAGCTCGTGCCATTTTTTTAATATGGTGCTGAGCAGCACTCAAGAAGGCACCATTGTCAGCAACCATTGATTCTAGATATTTAAATTATTTCACTCTTCTACGTTTTCTGCCCGTGATATCCTTTATGATGAGTCATCCTCCATCAATTATCATAGCCTTGGTCTTACCAATGTTCCCTCTAAGTCCAGTCTGCTCAAATTACTATGTTGCAACTAAGTCATCAGCAAACAGCATGCTCCAAGGCAGCTTCCTTCATATATTTTCACTTATAACATCCATTTCAACCTCAATCAAAAAGAGATTCAGCACTGATCCTGATGCAGGCCAACACATAGTGGAAATTCTCTACTGTTGTCCCATTTAGTTTTGACAATGGTAGTCACTCCATCATACATATCCTGGGTAAGACCGATATCTTTCTGGCACACCTCTCTGTCTCAAACTCCACCAAACTAGTTCTCTTGGTGCTTGATTGTATGTCTTATCCAGATCCACAAATAACATGCTGATTTGTTGTCTCTTTTCTCTGAATTTCTTCATGTGGATTTGTAGCACAAATATGGCATCCTATGTGCTCCTTTCCAGCATGAATCCATATGACCTTTTCAAATTTCAAGCATTCTGTGCAGACACATTTCCATAATCTTCCATAGCATGTGATGTCAGCTTAATTGGGCGATACTTAGCACACAGTATAGTGTCTCCTTTATGTTTAAAAACAGGCACCACAAAACTTTTATGCCATTCACCCAGCATTTTCTTTTTCTCAAGAATATCATTGAATAAGATCCTTGATGCCTTCCCTTCCTAATTATTTCATTGCATCTGGCCCAGATGCATTCTCATTTTCATTTTCCTGAGTGCCTATATACTCCTTCCTCCTGTATACAATCCATCATGACCAGTTTGGCTTACATTTTCTTAAACCATGGGGTCTCTTCATTCATCACTTTTTCAAAATAATCATTCCAAACTTTTCATGACTGATTCACCATTAGTTTTCAATATGCCATATTCATTTCTAATGTAAGTAAACTCATTCACATCCCTTGGCATGTTCTTTCTTACCTTAGCAAGTTTCCCTCGTGTCCTCCTAGTCTATATAGCTTGTCACATACTCTTATTAATTATTATTATTACTTATTATATTTATTATTAATGATAAAGGAAAATCATATATTTTTCAGTGTGAGTGAATAAAGCTCTCAATTTTTGGCCTACACGCTGCATACTTCTAAGCTCTGTGAGGAAAGGGCCATAGCCACCTGCGTGTAGTGCTAGACAAACAGCATTACGTAAGTGTGTTTTATAAAGCATCTATAATAATGGGGCCTCTGAATGTTGTTGTTACACAAATAATAAAAATCATAATATTTCCAAGATACACTTTTTACCACCTGAAATTATTTTCAAATTGTCTTATTGGAAATAAAATAACCAGGCTCTTACAGCCTTGCAAAAAACCTCAACCCTCCCCTTTGTAACTCACAGAATATCTAGTTTCTGTGCAGCAGTACATCAATTTATCATCATCTCCTATTACTTTTACAGATTTTAGGGGTTTTATTGCACTTTTTAATGTAATAGAGTATTATGGTTTTGAGATTAGATATTCCTTCATACACTTCACAAGAATATAGACAGCTGTTTCAAATGAATATATCATGTTCAGAGGCCAGTTTGTACATTTATGGAGAACTGAAAGTGAGAATTATTAGCCATTCAGCTGTACCACCTATTTAGAGAGCAATGACTGATGACTTGCCAACTGTCCATGAAATATTTTATTCTCAATTTCCAAAACTGTCTCTTCCATTCCAATCCCCAAAATGCCTTTGAAGCATTTCTGTGCTTAGGGCTGTATTCTCATTTTGTTTGTCTCCACTTAAATGCATAGATATCTTCAGTTTTCAGATGGATTTTCTTTGTACCATGCTCTGGTTGGTCGGCCTGTATTCATGTGTTTACTCTGAAAATGCTCATGAAAGTGAGGAACTAACAGCAAGAGTTTGAAGTCAGTATAGTGAAGACATGGACTGCACAAGTTATTTTATACATCTTTCCAAATGTACTTTCAGTTCTGATCTCCTGTTTTAGGCCAGGATCTCTTTTCTCTTCAGTATCAGACACTGCCGGTTGTGCGGTGCTATTGTCTGTGGCACGCTATAGGATACTACTGAACTATTTTTCACTTGTGACAAAAATCAGGATCGAAAAGCTAGTACCTAATGTTGCCAGGTAGCCTTTGATTATAATTTTTTTTTAATTACAGGACTTCAAACAGTACCTATAGTTCATGGAATTTATGTACTATACATGTTACTGAGCATTGAATTTTTTTAAATTAGTGATCAGGAAGAAAATACCTTTGTTCTATTTTACTGTGGGCTAAATCCTGGAGCCCACTTGCAAAGTAAATGGTCAGAAGAAGGCATCCTCTCCTTAGGCCACACCTCCTCATCAGGAGAGAATGAGCCAGTAGGTTCACATGACAGCATACAGGGATCCCACATGGTTGGCAATGCACAGGTTCTTACTTCTGTGTCATCATGATCTTTCCAGAGCAGAATCACACCAATTCTGCTGAATGAAGTCTCATTCATTTAATTCATGTTAAGGATGGGACAGATTTGGTCCTATTTAATCTGTGAATCGATATTTGTCTGACCTTTACTGATCCTAAAGCTCCAGCTCAGAAAGATGGAAAAGCTAGTGAATACTTGCTGGGCGAATTATCAGAAAAACATGACATGCATCTAAAATTTCTGCCTCTGCTCTTGCCAATTTGGCTGCTCTTGGTGTTGCTACTGTCCAGAGAGGTACCAATGAGTTGACATCCTCTGTTGTTACTATGAGGAAGCACAATTTTGGATCTGGAGTAATGGAACCTCCAGTATAGAAGGTCATCAAGAACTGCAACCGATTTGTATGCAAGAGATAATTAAACAGGACTATCAATGTTGCCAATTCTTGCAGTTTTATCACAGGTCTTGCAATATTTGGTGATTTTCATGAAGACCCAATTCCTAGATTACATGAAAATCTCCACTTGCATTTACAAAAAAAAGTTCATTTCTAGCCACCATGATTACAAAGAAAAGCTTGTAAATAGGTATCCCAAGTGCACCCTAAAGGCTCAGAAACCTGAGGACAAATAAAAAGAACCCAAAATGTATTATTATTTTTTGAAATCTCATAAGTTTTAGCCAAGATTTTTGGGGGCTTGACTCATGATTTATAAATATTTGTTATAAGCAATTCAGTGCTGACCTTGTGGGGGGGGGAAGTCTGTCACTCTGGCTCCTTGTGACAGCAAATGGTCGCTTATGTGCCAACATAGCTATGCTGCTGGGTGTGTTGTGGGTGCAGAGTACAGTTGGCCATGAAACCAAATTTCATTTCTGCAAAAATTTTAGATTTTTGAAAATTATTTTGTCCTCAATCATGATGAAAATCCAAAACCTTGAAAATGTTCATGGTACCGATATCCTGCAATATTCAGAAACGCTGAAATGTGGTATTTCCAAAATGTAATATCCCCTCCAGAATTCCTGGCTGCCTGCCTGGTGGGCTGTAGTGGATCCTGGAAGCTGCTGACTAAAACTGACATTCTTATCAGTTTCTCTGATGCCCATCACTGAAAAGCAGCAGTGAAGCTGACTTGACTCTTGCTGTCAAGTTTGAAAGCACTAGCTCCCAAGCTTCGAGGCTCCCTGCTTGCTTGGGGATACCAGTCTGCTGGCTCCCCTTGAGTCTGCCTGGTGGGGTGTGAAGTGGAGTCAGGAACCTCAGAGTGCTGGCTCCCAGCTGCATAGGCTGCTGAGAGCAGTAAGCTAGTGGGAAACCAGGCAGGTTTCCAACAGGGTAAAAACTGGGATGGAGTCTCTGGGAATCATACTACTTTTCTGAAGGAAACCCTGTCTGGGTTCCATTGTGAATTCGCTGAAATCAAACAGTTTCCGTGAAACATTATGATTTTGATGAATTGGAAAATTTCAGCAAAAAAATATTTTGTTGGAGTTTTTCCATCCAGTTGTAGTGCAAAGCCAAGGCTCTATCCACTGCTTGCCCTTTCCTACCCAATTGCGGGGGCTATGTAGTGGTTCCATGTGCACTGGAAGCCCTGGTATGGTGCACATGTGTTCCCTTGCTTCCTTGCACACTTGGGATGGGTCATCGTTTGGCCCATAACTTTTATCAGCAGATACTAGAAATAAGCCTAAGTATTTTCAGGGTATAACTTTTACCTGACAGCCATCAAATCTTATGACTATGTGTGTGAGATATAAAGCAATTCAAATCCAGTTGGAGAGATTTTTTGAAAGTCTCATCAAAAAGCCAATATCATTACACGACTGGATTGTATAGTCCATGTAAAGATGCAGCTACAGCAGTTTTAAAAGGTCTTTTAATAAGAAATCTCAGAATGAGTTCTTGCTTTTGATGTAATCTATTTTAAAGGATGCATGCAGTCTATACTGTCTGGGTAATATCTATCCATACTCAGTCCACAACTTTAGGAATAATCAAAGAGTCTGTCCCAAAGAATCCGTCTGTTTTTACTCTGAATTCAATGCAATCTGACAGGAGTTTGGGAGTCTTGCGCACTCTCTCTCTTTCTCTGTGAATATATACATGTATGCGCAGTGCAGATGTGATCTTAAAAAGGTTATAGTGGTGAACTCACTACGGTGCCTTTAATTTAAGGTATTTCCACTGGTAATAAAACAATCTACTTTCTTCTTCTTCTTCTTCTTGATATTTACTTTATTTCCTTTGTGACTTAGATTTGTTAGCATGTAGCTTTCTCCTCATCTTTAGAAACTTCCAGTGAAGATTCCTCTTCTAACTTTTGCTTTTTCTTTGTCTTATGTGCCTGTATTTTTCTTGTGGAACTTCTAGAATTTTCTGAACTTTTGGTTAATATAGCAGATTTCTTATAGTTATTTAAAAACTCCTAGAAGTTTACTACAAGATTCACCTGAAACTGCTTCTGTGTGGTGTTAAAACAACAATCAATGCTATGATATTAATCACTCTTGGTACCTAAACATCATGCCGATAGGAATACCAGATGAATGTGAAAAGCATTGCCTCTGGTTGAAGATTTGACCAAGAAGTTTATCTTGGTAGTTGAGTTCTGTTTGTATATTTAGGAGGTTCGTTGCACTATTGTTCCAACTTTACTTCTAGGCATGTTCACTGTAAATGCTAGGACTAAGCCAATATGTGGTTGATACCATGTATGACCCCTTTCTTGCCTAGAATGGCCCTAAAGTGCAGAGTGCTTCCAGAGAGGTTGTTTTCAGAGTGTTTAGATTTCACCATCTCTTTGAATGTCTCCTAAAGTAGTTGCATCCGATGAAGTGAGCTGTAGCTCACGAAAGCTTATGCTCAAATAAATTTGTTCGTCTCTAAGGTGCCACAAATACTCCTTTTCTTTTTTCTAAAGTAGTAAAAATCTTAAGTTATCTGATTTTGCATCTTAAAGGATCTGGTATTTTATGGTTAAGATTTACTGTTTTTAAGTTTTCATTCTCTTTAAATACTTAGGATTAAAGGATTATTTTAGAAGAAAAGTTTCAGAGTGGTAGCCATGTTAGTCTGTATCAGCAAAAGGAACATGTTCTAGTTAAACTATCATCTCTTGTAGAGGGAAAAGGACTCAAAAAATCACCTCAGAAAATTAGAAGACTTATAGTTGACTGTACAGTTTATCTTTCTACTTGCAGTACTACAGTCAGTAATGGAGATGTCCACAACATCTGTAAGTGCTTGAGGGAGAAAGCAGAAAAACATTTTATCATACCAATAGCTAAGTTCTATCCTCAGACAGAACTGCAGACACAAATCTAAGTGCAGAATTTGGCCTGAAGAGATTCTTTTTAATGAGTATTTGAGTTTACTTTTTGTTTTCTTTACCCTGGTAACTGAGGAAAAATAGTAATACAATAGGATAGGTTAATTCTAGTTTGGTTACAGATATTCCTAAGTAGGGTGAATGATCACCAAACTAGCTAATGGGCGTTTATACAGTGATGACTGTATGTTCACTTACAGGCACATGGCACTTCAAAATAACTATACGATAACTATACTGGAAAAAAATAACACTGCTATTCATGATGAAATGGTAAATAATTCACACTGAGGTGCTACAGCTGTGGATAACCATATTTTTTCTCTATATTAATAAACATGCATGTAATATTATTTATAGGGGAGCTGGTTGGGACCCCTACAATTGGCAAAGAGAAAGCCATTGAGCTAGAAAAGAGCCACTTCTTTGTTCCATGAAATTGTGACTAAGTATTAAACTGTTAAAAATTGCATTTCCCTTTTCTTGCTTGTGTTCCAAAGGAAATATTTGGCAACCTGCCAAAATAATAAATGGTAAATGGACACAAACACTGACAAGCCATACACACACAGCTACTGCAGCAACACACATTGTAATGGGAACATCTGGGAGATGCCAGAGCAGCTGTAGGAGCAGGGTTGGTGAAGAGCTGAGCTGGGCAAAGGGCTCTCTCCTTTTATCTCCTTCCCTGCCTCCTTTCCCTCAGACTTAGCACAAGGCCCTAGCTTAATGGGAGAGATTCTTCCTTGAGTGTGGCTACTTTACATTGAAACACCAATAGATATTGGATCTAAAGCCAATATAGTCAGCAATGCCAGCATAGGGAAGTCTTTTAGTGACACAGGTCTAGGTAGTAATTTTTACTGGTGCCAGGAGTATAGCCAAGGAAAAAAGGTGGTTGCCAGAACTTACGTGTACTTGGAAATGCCCAGATGCCACAACTGTCCCCTTTGAGGCTTTTGGAAGTCTATAAAAGTTAGAGCATTTTTAACTTCTGCCAAGGGATTGAGCTGATGCACCCCACAAGGAATGGAAGAGCACAAAAGAGACTAAAAGCAACTTTTATGCTTCTTGGCCATAGTTGAGGATTGGGACTGAGTGACTTTAAAGTGTGACTGCATGTGTAAAGGAGAGAAAGGGAAGAGAATATTCACACACTAGTTAATAATTATAAAATTGGTAGGACTGAGGGATTGGCTGACAAAGTTTCAGCCCCTGCAATTATGAAATAATAATCACACAACATAGAATTTATTAGCCCCATTACATCCTCTGATCCGCACGCTCAGGAAAGAAGGAGAAAAGCATCAGGGAAATATCTTTTAAGATTTTAACCCCCTGCTATTTTTAATCTATAATCAAAACAGAGAACCCTTCCCAGGACCCTTAAAATCCTGAAAACTATTATTTCTGCTTAAATCACTTCTTTGGGATGCAGATTCTGCCTGAACCATGGTGTCTACTGAGTGGGGCTTTTGATGTAACTGTGCCTTGGACTGCAGCTGCTCTCAATTCAACGGAGGAACTAGCAGTTTTAAAAAAAATCTTTTCTACTCACAGCCAGGTTTAAACTAAAAATAATCTGAAAGTAAAATAGCAGTAATTTTAAAGAAAGTCATAAGTGTGTGGTTTATCCATTGAATAGTGTGACCTCAGTGGACTTTGAATCAACCCCTTGGAGGGCAAGCAGCCTAGTTATGCCTACCCACTGTGTGGATGCATTGGGGACAGCGAGAGTCTCCTCATGCTCTTGCACCAGAGTATCTGTAATTTGGCCTCTTATATGTTATTTCACAATGATGATAATCTCTAATAGATAATGGAAGTGCATGATTCCAGGTGTGTAGTTATAGTGAGGTAACTGCTCTTCTCAGGTGCTGGAGGTGCTTGAGTTTGTATTTTGCTCTGCACCTGAGGTTTGTGGTTATTGGCAAAGAACTGCACTGGATCCATACTCAAAATACCAACAGGAGCTGTGGTGATTACAAACTGGTCTGGGTTGGGGAAGTGGATAGGTTTAGTAGTATAGTCCGTTTTTTCCATAGGGGTCTTTGAATTTATATTTTCCATGACTTCCCTTTTGTGCCAGAGTCAATGAAGTGTCACCATTGATACCCACCCTCTCCCCAATCCCTCAAAGGAAGGAAAGAGGAAGGGTGTGTTTAAAATATTGGTGTTGGCCACGTCTCTTCCTGCAAAATGGATATGCAGATAAACTAGTGTCTATCCCCTATCTTCAGAGCAGTGAATTTGCTGCCATAGGTCACTGTCTTCTGTTGTGTGTAGCCATATCTAGGCATTTCAGATCCAATTCCACTTCTATTAAAGTCAGTTGTCTTCAGTGGGAATTGGATTTGGCTTTGTAGTAAGTTTGTCACTGTGGTATCCCTGTATGGATGGAGGGGAAAATATTGCCATTTGTCCACTTTTTTACTGCAGAATAAAGGGGGTGTGGGTGTTGGTCAGGTCCCTTTGCAGAAAGGATGGGGAGGGAAGAGATACTCTGGCAGGTGCGAATTCTCTTAGAAGAGGAGGGAAGGAGATGCTGCTCCTCTTATTTTGGATCCTTTGCTGAGAGCTAATAAAGATTGGGCATTCTTCTTTGGGGAAGTAAATAGGATATACCATTACTGTGAGTGTGTGGTTTGATACACACTCACATACATTAAAATAAAGATAGTTTTCTATGTATTTATGCTGCTGGCAAAGAGTTGTTCTTTCTTTCGTTCTTCTTTCTTCTGTAGATAACAAAATGCCTGTCAAGGCAAACTGTTACTTGTCATATTGATGGATTGGCAGACAAATGTTTTGATCATGTTATAATTAAAAAAATACACAAACAGGCATTAAATAAATAGATGACAAAGTTAAAGTATCATACAGAAGAAGGTCAGAATAATTGTGGTGCAGTTAGTCCTGCTCGAAAGGTTAACTCATCCATTTTTACTTCAGTGGCATTTTGTGGCCTTTTGGAAAAGCGAGCAGGTCTATACTGTTGCAATAAAAAATACACTTGACTTGGATTTTAAATGGTTTTGAAGAAAAAGATGAAGTAGTTTATATATTCCTATTTTCACTTAAATTAAAGGCTATGCCTTTGTAATTTTTAAGTGAACTTCCCTTTCAAGTTATTTGTAGAAAATGGGGGGAGGGATCTATACTTTCCGTGGTTCACACTTAAGATTTATTCTCCAATTAGGCTCACACCTCTGTTCTTTATGAAACATGATTTGACCCAGGGGACACTAAATCCTTTAAAGTGATGGGAAATCATTAATCAGTAGCTCAGATGGGACTGACCAATCCTTAAGACAACTATTGAGACAGATTTAATTTTAAAAATAAAGCTAAATGGGTCACTTTCAGCAGAATCATTATAAGCAATCATAGATGCTTATCAGTTATGCTTTGACTGTGGAAAAACATCAGTGAAGTTGTAAGCAAATAATATGATTTAAACAGTAGTCCAAAGCTGTGCATTTATAACTGTAGACAGAAAACAAATGTCAAAAACCAACATGCACACAAAAAACAGAGAGATCTTAGGTATTGTTTTTAGGCTTTTGTGAGCTTTTTAAGCACATGAGCTCCTGTTAAATAAGATAATTCAGTTACGCTTTTTATACTCTTAGAAATCCTGGGTTAGACTGTAGCCAAGAATAATTCTTCAAATCACAACAGTAAAGATTCATTATTGCAGTTATGCTGGCAGATATTTCCCCAATGGGAGATACTGCTTCTTTTGTGAAAGGGAGCGGGTATTGTACACAGCTGTAGAAAGGCCAATTAGGCGGCTTGAAGGAGGCTAAGATAAGGAGAGATTGACGGCTATCTGAGGTCAACAAATTTCTGCAATTTCACTGTTAACTTAAATGATATGTGAGGACATTCCTAACTGTCTCTTCTGAGTCTTCCTCATTATTTGTGCTATTCAAAATGTGATATGGCTTATGTTCTGCTGATATTTCAAAGCTTTGAAATAGATTAACACTGATTGCACATTAAATCCAGTATACATGCGATAATATCAATAGCAAATACATTCCATTGACTGGTCAAGTCCTTTTTAATTAACGTTTGGTATAGCATTTGGAGCAAAAACTTCAAACATTTGAAATGAGGTGCCTGTGTTGTATCCTAGGCATGCCAAGTCTAGGTGGACTGAGAAATAATGACATCCAGAGAAAAGTGAAGGTGCAGTGTGTGACTACAACTATCAAAAGGCACAGACTACAATGGTTTGGCCATGTTGCTGGAATGACCCCATATCAACTGCCTAAAATTGTTCTCTGTGGAAGATTGCATGGTGAGAAAGGTTGCAGACGTCGAAGAAACAATGTTATAACATGGTACATAAAAAGAAAAGGAGTACTTGTGGCACCTTAGAGACTAACCAATTTGAGCATAAGCTTTCATGGGCTACAGCTCAATGAAGTGAGCTGTAGCTCACGAAAGCTTATGCTCAAATAAATTGGTTAGTGTCCAAGGTGCCACAAGTACTCCTTTTCTTTTTGCGAATACAGACTAACACGGCTGCTACTCTGAAACATGGTACATAAAATCATCCAGGCAACCCTGAACAGGCCGAAATGGCAGCTGGAAACAGGCATGGGTGAAATCTGCTTATAACCTCAACCTTACCTAACCTTGCCATTGCAAAGATGAGGAGATGATGATGATATCATTAAGAATATACATTCTCTCTTTTTCTCACATTATATATTATCCTACATTATTCCAGCATGCCTTGGTTGTCACCAGAACACCAAGACTGACTCACCTCCTTTGATGTTATTGTATGTTTATTTTTGAAGGCTTCAGTGGCTCTCTTTGAAACATTATTTATTTTCATGCTGTGGGTCAAATCCTCAGGCTGGATTATAAGGCAATAAAGGGCTAGAAGTCTGTGTAAACCTGCTGTGCACAGGGCTGTGTCTGATCCTGAGTTGGTCAGCACCGGGTAGAGGGTTTGGGGGGCGGTGTCATATACCAGCTGTGTGACTGGGAGTTCTGGAGAGTAGGGGGTGTGGTGGGACGCTCAGTCAAATGAGCCCCAATCTCACCATGGACCCCTGATCTCTTATTGCCATCTAGGGTTGTAGAGGGTTAATTCAGCCCCACAGCTACGGCAACTCCATGCAGCCTCAGCAAGGGCGGGGAGGGGGGGGAGGGAAAGAGGAACTAGAACCAAGTCTCTTAATATATTTCTTTAAAGAAAAAAAGAGCACATCTGTGTTTCAGGAAATCAGAGTAGGGGGGAGAGATCTTCAGCCCACTGGGCTTGCCGAGTCCTTGGCTGACTGTGAGGTTCTAAGCTACCAGCTGTGGTGGTATCCCTTCCATTTCGTCTGTTCCTAGGTAGTCTCTCTAAATCATCTAAGGAGGGGCAAGTCTGTTTAAATTAGCCAGGAACCAATCCAATCTCAGTACATCCCTGACATCATTCCCCTGGGCCAAATGGTTATATAAGCAACTGGCCTTGGCAAAGTGACAGACCCCACCTTTGGTTGGAGGTGTTGGGTGGTCACAGGAAATATAAAATACTCGAATAGTCACTGACCCAGAGAGAGAGTAAGGAACACAGTTGCCAGCTTTCACACGATAAATTAGCACCCCGACTTTCACAATAAGCCAAAGATCAAGCTAATCCCATTTCAAAACAGGCCAACACAAGCCAATTCCTAAGAACCCCAACACTGTATGTGACTAGATCCCCTCAGCGTGCAGTCTGGGATTGTGGTGGGCCCACTGTGTACCCCAGACTCTCCCCCCCTTGCCGCTGCTTGCCTCTTGCCCCTGCTTGCCCCCCCGCTCCCCCCTGCCTCTACTTGCCGGGAGCCAATGAAGAAAAAAGCAACAAGCTACAATCCAAACAAGCTAAAAGCCAACAAGGAACTCACAAGCCAATTAAGCCAAAAACAAGTCCAATTTCTGCGTTTTTTTCCATGGGTGGGGCATATCTGCTAAGGATATGTCTGCACTTTGAGCTGGAGGTGTGCGTCCCAGCTTGAGGAGATTTTCCCATTGAGCTAGCATGCTAAAAATTGAGTATAGCCTCCTCCTTTATTTCAGGAGAATCCTATGCCAGTATTAAATCAGCTTTGAGGTGTTGGAGCAGCATGAAGGAGGTCAGAATCACATTTCTATTAAATGTTATAGGTCTCCAGAGCAGCATCCTTAGAATCGCTATTACATTTCTGTAGAATTCTACTGGTTTTGTTCCAATTAAATTCATTAGGATTCTTCCATCAGAGTGAGTAGCTGGGCTGTATGTTGGGGATCTTCCTGGGAACAAGGGATAAGAAACCCTCTTGCAGACTGTGGAACTGTGAACAGTTACTGTGTAGCTTCTCTGAAGCCACTATTTCAGATTCAGGGCTGCAGCTCTTGTATTTCCCCCTTCTCCTCATTAAGGTTCAATGGCCAATGGACTCATACAGCAATGGATTCATCAGCCCTTCCTTCCTTTGCCAACATCTAAGAGCCACTGTCCATAGGAAATCCTTGCAGAGATGGGCCTATATTCAGCAATGCACTGAAACCCCTTTTTAACTCTGAGCAAATTTGCTTGCACTGAAGCAAACAGGATTAGAATTGGTCAAAATTTTTCAAGTGATACTATTTTCAGTGAAAAATGCAATTAGGTGACACTATCATATTTTGTAAATACACGTGTATTTTGCTGAATTGTTCATTTAAAAAAATCTTTTAAAAGATTTCAAACACTATTTCAACATTTCAAAACCAAAATCTTGACTTTCTGTTCAAATGACCAAATGACTTTGGCTCAAAATTTTTGTACTTTTTTAAAAATGTAAAAATATATAAAAATGCTTGAAATTGAAACAAAACCTTTCATTTTGGGTAAACAATTTTTTTTATTCTGCCCAAAACAATTTTTCTTGACTTTGCAAAATTGCTGGTGATTGAGAAATCCATTATTCATTCAGCTCTCAAGAGGATTTCTTACATTGCTGCGAACTTTGTGGACTCAGTCTCTTTGTTGGAAAGGAGGTACATCCCAACTGAAATACCCTCTGCACAGGAGAAGAACCACACAGATTCTGCTGCCCGTGGGATTCTTTGTGCCAGCAGAAAAGGGGAAGGATTTGGGATTAACTGCATTTAATTGAATCTGAGTTTGCATTTTTCAATAAACCCCCCAAAATGTTTGAATTTGCTAACAACAAGTTCTTTAAACAATCAAAAGCCAAAGACATTAAATGAGGGGAAAGCCCTACATTAATACACCTTTGCAATAAAGCCTGAGATTTTAACACAGGAAAGGTAAGAAAATTCAGTTCTGTCTCAAGTATATTGGGTCACCTCTCTGAAGGTTTTCTGTTTTGAAACAATAACTCAGCCATATAATATATGTATATTTAGACATAAACACTAATGCACAGTTATAACAGAAGAGCTAAAATATTAGTGCTGTGTTTTTAGTTATAAAATAAACATTGTGGGAAACACTGTTGTGCTGCAAACAGAATAAATGACACCAAAATATATAACTAAACTCAAAGTTTTAAAAATTATTATGAGATGCAGAAGAGTTCTTTTTTAAAAATGTTCCTTAATTTGGTGGGAAAGTATGGAGCTTAGGGTGCCCAGGAAAGTCCGGTTGAAATGGGGACCTGTTGGTGTTCGGTCAGATCTACTGACCTGACACCCAAAGTCCAGTTACTACGGGCAGGGAAGGCGTCAAGTCATCACCCACGCCAGCCCCAAATCAGGCAGGGCTGCCTCCTACCTGCATCAGGTGCCTTTAGCTCCCAGCCCCAGGTCTGCAGGAGAGTCCCTTCTGACCCATGCAGGGAGGGGGGCAGAGGGGAAAAGCACTGAGTGATGGGGGGGGGGAAGAGCAGTGAATGGGGAGAGAGGTCTCAAGGGGAAGAGGCAGGGCAGGGGAGGTTCCAGCACTCCTGCTGGAATGTCCAGTTTTTAAATATTACAAAGTTGGCAACCGTAATGGAGCTATAACATTTGTTCACACATATCAAGTTATGATTTAGTTTACATTGTTTCTGCCAGTGAATAGCAAATATATGATTTATATTATAATGAACTGTTCTTACTGAGGTTGGTGACAAAATTCCCATTGACTTCAATGGGAATGGGATCAGGTCCTACATGTACTTTCATCATAAATATTTACAATTTAGTGTCTTAGAACACAGAGCATATGTCTCTTAAATCATTGCTGCACTCTCGTGGCCTCAGCTCTCTGTTTCTCATTATTCTGAAGCATTCTGTTTGCCATTAGTAGTGTTGCTTCATGCTAGGTTCTAAGGACCAAATTTTCAAAGGACAATAAGAGTGTGACTCCAAAATTTGCAGGAGCGCACCTGTTCCACATATGTAACCCCACCTACATATGTGAAAATGGCTATCAGCGTGCACAAGTGTGGGTTTTCTCAGGTGCATCAGTTGCACCTTTGAATACACAATTGTCACAAAATATTGCAATGTTGGTAGAAATGATAAACCTACACATTATGGATGGTTCCACTGCAATATATACTGTAGGGGAGTATTCTTTTTTTCTTTTAACAGTAGAACTTCTTAAAGGGACACCATCAATTTAAAAATCTCACTTTGTTAGCTTAGAGACTAACAAATTTATTTGAGCATAAGCTTTTGTGAGCTACAGTCCGCTTCATCGGATGCATAGAATGGAACATATAGTAAGAAGATATATATGTGTGTGTGTATATATATATATATATACATACAGAGAACATGAAAAGGTAGAAGTAGCCATATCAACTATAAGAGGCTAATTAATTAAGATGAGCTATTATTAGCAAGAGAAAAAAAACTTTTGTAGTGATATTCAAGATGGCCCATTTAGACAGTTGACAAGAAGGTGTGAGGATACTTAACAGGGGGAAATAGATTCAATACATGTAATGACGCAGCCACTCCCAGTCTCTATTCAAACCCAAGTTAATGGTATCTAGTTTGCATGTTAATTCAAGCGCCGATGAAGTGGGCTGTAGCCCATGAAAGCTTATGCTCAAATAAATTTGTTAGTTTCTAAGGTGCCACAAGTACTCCTGTTCTTTTTGCGGATACAGACTAACAGGGCTGCTACTCTGAAACCTGTCACTTTATGTTGTTACAAGTGACATCTGCCTGTCTGACCATTTAGCTATCTTTTTACATTTCACACATCACCATGGTATCTGAGTGCCCCATTGTATTGCCCTCGTTCAGTTAATTATCTGAGGTAATAAAGATACAATAGACAGCTTAACAATAATTTGTTTTTGTTTTTGTTTTCTGTGCATTTGACAGCACTTTGTGTACCGTCACTTTCACTTTGTGTACTGTCAGTCAGTTTCTCTTCTTTCTTCATGTGGGTCTTGCACACCAATGTAAAGGAGGTTGTTTTTTTAATAAATAGGAAGCTGTCATTATAAAATTGTAGTAATAAGTGCTACTTTTAACTCCTTTTAAAATGCACTAGATTTCAGATGATATTCTCCCTTCAGCAAAAAAATTGTGTTAACTCAATACATGGAAAGAGAGCAATTTTTAAATAAATACATATTTATACATAACTGCTATGGTATATTACCAGTTGAAAGTGTCTATAACAATGTCACTCCTTTTTCAACACTACTTCTTGATAAGAGGTAATTCCAACTGCATACATTAATTTATAATAAAAGGCACTGGTATAACTCTCTGAATATGCATTGTATGTCATCCTATTAAAAAGATAATAATGGGTCTTGCTGAAAGGTGTTGCATTAGATATTGGGAAGAAGTTATTCCAGGGTTAGGGATTGAGTCTAAACTCTCATTGACTTCATACAGAGCAGAATCAGATCTGGAATTCTGCTACTGTAAATGTATTTTCATAAGGAGGAAATTGAGTTATTTTAAATTCTTTATTGGTGAATTAATATCTGAGGGCTAAGAGTAATGGCAGTTTATTGAAAGGGGTAAGCTATTTTCCTGTAAAGACTTGCAATTAAATTAATCTTTAAGTTCTCCAGGGCAGGGACTGTCTTTCTGTATGTTTGTATGGCACCTACCACGAAGACATCCCTCCCTGATTGGGATCATTAGCCAGTATTGTACTATAAAGTACAATCAATGGTACATCAGCCTGTTGATTTATGATGAAGAAAATTGAATTCTTTTGTGTTATCCACAGGCTATCACCACCCCTTAAAAAGTTACACTGTTAATGATAATGTATAAAAACATTTTTATCAGCTGTCTCCCAGTAGTGTTGTGAGCTAAGGCAATTCATCAGTATTACGGTTATGCTCTTATTCAAATTAAACAATCTGTTAGACATTCAGTTCCATGCATAGCACGAAAAATGATTGAAATTATTTCCAAAACTGGGAAATAAAATCAGAGTCCTAGCATTTAAAGCATTCATGATCACATTTGGAGCACTAATTTGTAAAAAGCAATGCAAAAATGTAAAAATGTTCAATCGCAATATTGAATTTACGAGTTGGTTTATCAATATAAGGCATCTAGAAGCCAAAATAGAAATTAGGGGCTTGATCCTACACCATTAAAGTCAATGGGAGCTTTCCCAGTTATTTCAATTAGGGGCAGGATCAAACCCTAAATGCCCATTTTAGAGATGGTAGATTCGAAAAATAAAGTGTTTTCCTCCCATTGTTCAATGTCCATAACAACAGCATTGACAGCTGCAAGCCTCTGACACTACTATTAACATATTTTCACAAAGAAATATTTCTGCTAGCTTGCAAGGGCCCAAATATATTACTTCAAGGCCCCAATCCACCTCATTTTGTTTTGTGCATTAAAACTTTACAAGCATCTTTTTTGCGTGTGGGGATTCACTGTAGAGAATCAAACCTCTTAAATAAAATGCACCAGCAATATTTGATCATAATGTTTAAAAAAAAAAAAGACAAAGATAATCCAGATGTCCTATTTTTCTACCTAGTAGCAGAGAGGCTTCAGTAGTATTCATATGGTTTATTCACTATCTCTCTCACTTCTAGACCTCATATCCTATTTTTAGAGTGTTCCAGTATAGAATCGGAGGAAAATAAAACCTTCTCTTCGTTTGTAGTTACATTTCTGAGAATAGTTTTTCTAAAGCTATACAGTTTTACAGGGCCACATCCTGTGTACAGAACAACCTGTTTTACCTTGTCTACACTTGAATGGAGTTTCTGGCATAGCTATACTGGCACACTCTTCTTGTGGAGAAGCAGTTCATATCAGCAAAAGAGTTCTTTAGCCAGTATAGCTTATACCAGTTCCTCAAATGAGATAGCCAGTACCACCAAAATGATTTTTTGATAGTATAACTGCTTCTTGCCAATATGTGTCAGTTAGAAATGTGTTTCTCCCTTACATCCCACTCCACACACTCTTCTTATCAACCTAATTGTGCTGACAAAACTTTTTAATGTAGATCAGGCCTATGTGAACTAGTCAGTAACTTGAGAGACAGAATTCTCAGATCCAACAGATCTAGATGTCTCCGAAGCTTGTACAAAACTGCTATTCTGTGCTATGCTAGGAGACTTGGCCTAATACACTGGTACTGTTTGCGCACCTATTGGGCATGCTCCTGCATAACCTTAACATACTACTTCTATAGAGGGCACATGGAACAATTCCACTTTGACAGTCATAGACTGCTCCTAATCCCTAGCAGTCATCTTGGAGCATAGGCAAATGGGTGAGAGAGTCTGGATGGTGCAATGCAAGCCATCACCACTGAAAACAATTCATATACGTGTTCTGATGACAGAGGCAAGTTTTACAGTGATGGACAAGTAGTGAAGTGACAGGTGTGGTGACACTGGTGTTCCTAGTCACAGATCTGCATGTAGGCAGCTCGCGACAGCAATTATAATAGTTTTGTGGAATATTAGGACTTTATGCGACAACCCTACCACCAGCTGACCTGAGAGAGGCACGGCATTTGTTGCAAGAGAACTGGCCAGGTATAGTAATTCAAATACCTTCCATTATAAAAACACATACATACCATTAGCTTCACTTTATCTACAGTAAATTTACAAAAGCTTTTAAAAGAGCAATCTAGTTTATCTGCTACAAAACTCAGAAGTGACATCTCAGGTTAAATGCAAAGCTATAAATGTAGTTCCTTAAAAAATGCAAACATATTTCTTTACATACAGACAAAATGTTATGTGATTGGCTGCTATAATGTGTATATTCTGTTATGTACAAAAAACGTACAGAATTAGCAGACTTTGAGCACAAGCAGAAATCCCTCGAGGGATTGCTGCACGCAGTGAAACCGGACTCACTGATGAAGGGCAACTCACAGAGATAGGTGTAGGGTACACGTTCTTCTGACAAAGTTGCCCATCCTCAGAGCCATGAGAATTGGGTGTTGGCTTTGCTATTAGCAATTCCATTGCTTCCAGGCTCAAAAGTCTACCTAAAAGCATAAGTGATTCTTATAGTTGTACAGTTGCCATTCAAAAATAAGTGGTATGTTACCTCATCAGTGGTTACACTCCTACCAAGACAAATGCCAATGATGAGAAAGAAAAGTTCTATCGTGACTTAGTCAAACTCATCATGTCTATATCCGTATCAGATAAACCCCTTATGATAGGGGACTTTAATGCAAGGGTTGGAAGTAATGTGGTAATCGGCTGGCTTGCCATCTGACAACAGGACTGTGAAAGAGAATAGCAATGGAACTCTGCTAATCGTCACTTGACACACTATGTGTCAAACAGAAATACCTTTTTCTGCCTATCAGACAAAAAAAACCATTACAGATGCACCCAAGATCCATACAATGGCATCTTATCAACTACATCATTATCTGGCAGTGAGATCTATAGGATGTAGAAATCACCACAGCCATGGATGGGACAGACTGCTGGACAGACCATCACATGATCTGCTCCAAATGTTGTTAGTAATTTGACCAGTGCATTGCAAGTCATCATCTAATCAGCTGACTTAATGTAAAGTAATTAAAAGATGAAGCTACATGAGTACAGCTCTGTGATAACATTACAGCACCTTTGTCCGATCCTGCTGGCTTGACTACTAGAGCTAATGTAAACAGTTGGTGGGCAACTTTTCATGAAATGGCATATCAAGTTGCTCATGCCACCTTGGGTACAGCAAAATGACATAACTAAGATTGGTTTGATGAGATGATCTTAAAATTCAAAAGCTACTCACTACAAAACATGAGGTGCATCGCAAAATCCTTATATCCCATGTCTCTGTTGGCAGGGTTATTAAATACAGGAAGCTGTGTCATGACATCTAGTCTTAGAGGCATGCAGGATCAATGGCGAAATGCCTAGGCAGATGAAATCCAGGGCTATGCCATCATGAGACCAAAGACTTCTATGCTGCTTTGAAAGATTTATATGGTCTGACACATACCACTACAGTGCCTTTAAAGTGTGAAAATGCCTAATACTGATCATTCACAAAGGAGCAATCCTTTAGAGCTGGCAACAGCATTTCAGTGATCTTTTAAATACAATGTCCAACATCACAGATGAGGCAGTAATAAAAGTAAGGATCAGCCAATGTGTAATGACAACATAGTCACAGTCCCATTCCTTGACCAAGTCACCTCTGCACTCAGTGCCTTGAAGAATTGATGGACTCCCAGAACTCACGGCATTCCTGAAGAAATATTCAAGTGTGGAGGTGAGATTCTGCTGATGTGACTACATGAACTATTTCTCAATATATGGAGTACTGTAAACTTCAAAGACAATCACCATTGTCACCAAATACAAGAGGAAAAGTGAAAAGTCTGTGGTAACTATCACAGAATCTCATTACTCTCCATCGCCAAAAAGATTCTGATTAGAGTACTTTTTGATCGACTGCTACGGAACATCATTAATCGGGTGCTATCACAGTTGCAATGTGGTTTTAGGCCAATGTGAGGAACGGCAGATGTGATATTTATGGCTGAGAAATGCTGAGAACAGAAACAGGACCTTTACACTATCTTTACTGCCATGGCTAAAGAATGTGACACTATCAGTAGACCTGGACATTGGCAGTTATTATGTAAGTTTGATTGTCCAGAAAAATTCACCAACATTCTGAGGCTATTTCATGATGAAATGCTTGGACAAGTCTGGGTAGATGGTGCTCTGTCTGACTCATTTCCTATTACTAATCATAGAATCCTAGAATATCAGGGTTGGAAGGGACCTCAGGAGGTCATCTAGTCCAACCCCCTGCTCAAAGCAGGACTGATCCCCGACTAAATCATCCCAGCCAGGGCTTTGTCAAGCCTGACCTTAAAAACTTCTAGGGAAGGAGATTCCACCACCTCCCTAGGTAACGCATTCTAGTGTTTCACCACCCTCATAGTGAAAAAGTTTTTCCTAGTATCCAACCTAAATCTCCCCCACTGCAACTTGAGACCATTACTCCTTGTTCTGTCATCTGCTACCACTGAGAACAGTCTAGATCCATCCTCTTTGGAACCCCCTTTCAGGTAGTTGAAAGCAGCTATCAAATCCTCCCTCATTCTTCTCTTCTGAAGACTAAACATCCCCAGTTCCCTCAGCCTCTCCTCATAAAGTCATGTGTTCCAGTCCCCTAATCATTTTTGTTGCCCTCCGCTGGACTCTTTCCAATTTTTCCACATCCTTCTTGTAGTGTGGGGCCCAAAACTGGACACAGTACTCCAGATAAGGCCTCACGAATGTCAATAGAGGGGAACGATCACGTCCCTCCTTCTGCTGGCAATGCCCCTACTTATACATCCCAAAATGCCATTGGCCTTCTTGGCAACAAGGGCACACTCTTGACTCATATCCAACTTGTCATCCACTGTAACCCCTAGGACCTTTTTTCAGAACTGTTGCCTAGCCATTCGGTCCCTAGTCTGTAGCAGTGCATTGGATTCTTCCGTCCTAAGTGCAGGACTCTGCACTTGTCCTTGTTGAACCTCATCAGATTTCTTTTGGCCCAATTCTCCAATTTGTCCAGGTCCCTCTGTATCCTATCCCTACCCTCCAGCGTATCTACCACTCCTCCCAGTTTAGTGTCATCTGCAAACTTGCAATCCACACCATCCTCCAGATCATTTATGAAGATATTGAACAAAACCAGCCCGAGCACCGACCCTTGGGGCACTCCACTTGATACCAGCTGCCAACTAGACATGGAGCCATTGATCACTACCCGTTGAGCCTGACAATCTAGCCAGCTTTCTATCCACCTTATAGTCCATTCATCCAGCCCATACTTCCTTAACTTGCTGACAAGAATACTGTGGGAGACTGTGTCAAAAGCTTTGCTAAAGTCCAGGAACAACACATCCACTGCTTTCCCTTCATCCACAGAGCCAGTTATCTCGTCACAGAAGGCGATTAGATTAGTCAGGCATGACTTGCCCTTGGTGAATCCATGCTGACAGTTCCTGATCACTTTCCTCTCCTCTAAATGCTTCAGAATTGATTCCTTGAGGACCTGCTCCATGATTTTTCCAGGGACTGAGGTGAGGCTGACTGGCCTGTAGTTCCCAGGATCCTCCTTCTTCCCTTTTTAAAAGATGGGCACTACATGAGCCTTTTTCCAGTCATCCGGGACCTCCCCCGATCGCCAGGAGCTTTCACAGATAATGGCCAATGGCTCTGCAATTAATGGTATTAAGCAGTGCAGCTTAATTGGTCCACCCTTGTTTAATCTCTTCTACACAGCAATACTCGATGATGCTACAAGAGACCTGAATGCTGGTATTAGGATACGTTTCTGATCCTCTGGAAAATTATTTAATCTGAACAGGCTACAATCTTCCATGAAGGTCTTTGAGGCAATTGTTCATGAGCTGTTGTACACTGATGACTATGCTCCAGAGGCTGTACTCTAAAAGAGATACAATTGATTACAGATAGATTTGCCAAGTCTGCAGAAAGGTATGGGCTGACTATCAATCTGAAAAAGACAGAGGTCATGTATCAGCCTGTGCCAGGGGAAAACCCTACACAAATCCAAAAGTCACCATCAGGAACACACAGCTAAATGTTGTTACAGACTTCTGCTAGCTTGGTAGTATGTTGTCAAATGATATTATTATAGACAAGGAGCTGACAAGTCATATCAACAAAGCTAGTTCATCACTGGGCAGACTGTCAAGCATAGTCTGGCACCAACATGGTATTAAGCTTAAAACCAAATTAAAAGTCTCTAAAGCAGTTGTGCTGTTCCAACTTGTTGTCTGAGTGTGAGACCTGGACCTGCTACAGGCAGCACATTAAGCTTCTAGATAATTTCCATTTACGACATCTGCGTGCCATACTCTGCATCAGATGGCATGATAAAGTTACCAATAATGAGATTCTGGAACCATAGTCACTCCACCGAGATTGAAGCAATGTTTATTGTTTCACAATTACGCTGGGCTGGTCACATGTTGAGGATGGAGGACGTCAGAATGCCAAAGCAGTTGCTGAATGGCAAACTGAAGGTGGACAATTACATATGAGGCAGCCAGAAGAAACGATTCAAGAACACATTGAAGCATAACTAGAAACAGTGCAACATTGACAGTTGGGAGTTGTCAGCAATAGATCACGCTGGCAAGCAGAAGTCAATGATGGTGTTACCCAGTTTGAGATTAACCGCTATACAGATCTTGAGGCACAGAACCTGAGTTTACTCAGCAGCACAGATCGTAATCCTTTCCTTGGCATCGACCTACCTATTCACTTCATGTAGAAAGGACTGCCACTCACGCATCAGTCTTTTTAGCCACATCCCTACTCCCAAGTCCTAAAATGGTTGTCAGTGTCATCTTCGGTCATGATGGACCACAACAACAACATACCCCAGTTGTCTTTCTGCATTCTGCCACAGAAGTTCTGTTCACTGGCATGCAAGCGGAGTATAGTTACTCTACATGGGTTGTCTGCTGCTTGGCGCCCTTGCATTATGGAAAAATCTGGGGTGTTCTGCATCCATGTAGAAGGCAACAGGATATGGGTATTGATTTAGAAATAAGCAAGGGGTGAAATACTTCATCACTCAGATAAACAGTAATGGAGTAGTATCTTAACCTGATACTATACTATACTAGAATGGGTATTTGACCCCTAAAGAAATTACTTAACATTTAGTCCCTGGAGTTGGACCATATATATCTCAATGGCATTTTGCCCCACTGCAGTCTGAGGAAGGGGAATCTGACCCTCCCCACGAGCGCACACAGAAACAGAAAAACTAGTTACTGAGTTGAGTATGACAATGAGGTAGCTTGCAGATCTTACTTTTGAAGAAAATCTTCCCAAGGCAGAGTCATTGCACTTCCACTGGATACAGACATAAATCCTTGATAGATCTATGTCTGCAACCATCAGAAGTGCAACCACTCTATCTAGTTGTAATATTGTCATTGTGCATGATATCTCTACTAAGCTTTAAGTTGAAGCTATTGTGAAGTGTGATAGGTGGGGCGTGATTGCCAAAGCCTCCCTTTATTCTAGATGCCATGTCTTATTTAACTAATTTATTCATAGGCACATATAAGGTGCTCAATATCATTTTTATGAGAAAACGTTTCATAACTTGGCTACATACAATGGTTGTGATTTTCCAAAGCGACTAAAGGAAGTTAGTTAAGAACCAAACTCCACTGAGATTTAGGCTTCCTTGAAAATCCCAACCCAATGAATCACTCATCTAGCCCACCAAAAGGAAATGAGAGCGTGGGATGCTCTGCAGTTGGTGCAAACGGATGATCTTTTGTCATCATACATACAGAAGCAAATAGTCCCCTGTGCCCCAACCTTTTCTTCTCCCTACATATATATTCATGCCCTATAAGAAGAAAAAGTCCTTTAATAATATTTTGGAATAGAAAAACTTGAACTTCTTTTAGCTTTGGGAAGGATTTACAAGTTTCTGAGCTTTTCAGTTTTGCTTTGTTTTTATCTGAACCACATACATAATGCTGTGTCTCAAAGTCAGGGAAAAACTGGGAAATAGTTGTTCTTGGTGCTTAGAAATCACAGAGATCAACAAAATATATAAAAAGTATGTATTTCTAGGGCAATTGTGTGAGCCCAAACAGTATGATGGACTAGTTCATCCAGTCTTCTTCAGCTGGAGCCCAATTCTACAGTTCACAGGACTGTGGTGATGTCCGCAGGACTTGTAGCAGAGGTAAGACTTGGATGTCTAGGCTCTAAGATAGAAATATTTGGCCTACAGCTGGCACCTAAATAACTGAACTAAATAAGGCTCAGTGTCTTTTTGAAAACCAGGCCACGTACTCAGGTGCTGGATTTTAGGCATCTGCATTTGAAAGGTTTGATCTTAAACTGAGAGTTGGTTGGTGTACTGCTACAGACCTTTAGAAGGCATCTACCAGCCCACTCTCATTTTTAACTTGTGACTTTCAGAGGTTGAAGGGAAATCCCAATGAACTCACTTGCAGTTAGAATGCAGAATTTTGAAGTGAACTTTAGCCCTGCCTCTCATTTTACAAATCTTGGGCTAGATCCAGAGTTTACTGAGAAACAGTATATGAAATGACCACTGACTTACTCCAATGACTTAGTTCAGAGATGCCAGCAAAAGTTTTGCTGAATGTAGAGGTTCAGTTAACAGACAGTTGTTTATTTTATTATTTCTTTTGCAGTATCACTTATGGGCTGCAACAAGGATCAGGTCCCCATTGTGCTAGGTACTGTATAAACCCATAACAAAAAGATGGTCTTCACCCCATAAAGCTTGCAATCTAACAGCTTCATTATTTGGCCCTCTATCTGCGTTACTGGCTCTTACTTATTTTTTAATTTGCATACAGTACAATTTAGACATTAATCCATATCGACATAGTTAATTCATTTTTCTTTTGTCTAAGGTTACAGGTAATCATAATTTAACAATTTATATATTTCACTACACCTTATTTAATTTAAATTGGACGTAGCATGTTATAAGGTCTTCTTTTTAAAAATAATCTCTTCTAAGGGAACACTGTTGCATAAATTGTCAGCAGTAGAGGTAGCCATGGGTGAAATGACCTTTCTTATTAAATGTCACAAGATTTAATGTCACAGTATAATTGGGATGGAAGTATAATTGAGCTAAGCTCAACATGTCTTTTTCTGTTAACACATTATTAATCTGCAGGAGTGTTAAAATATGTTTTATAAAGGCCCTATTCACATGGAAATTGTTGGCTCCTACTAAAAATTACACTTTCACTGCAGAGCACAGACATGAAAAATGTTAGCTTTGATTCACAGAGAATATGATTTGCAAGTAGAATGTGAAACAGAAAGGGGACACACTAAGGAATTAGCCATGTATTCATAAAGCATATGACTTTGAGGATATAAAATACCCGATGTATAATATTATAGCATCACTCCAGCACCACTAAAGAGTAGTTTAGTTTGAGAAAGAGTTTCAGCACAAAATTTCTATTTTTCAACCTTCCATTCTGAATCTTCCCTCATTTGTAAAAATGAGAGAACAAAATGTTAAGTTTACAACACCAAATGGCACACTGTGCGATTTCCTCTCTCAATAATGGAGTATTGTATGCAAATAAATTTAGTTATCTTTGTAGGGTTTTATAGAGTCACCCAATTTTAAATAGTTGGGAAATAATAAGTGTAAGATACAGTTAAACACTGATGGTTTTACTTTTAATGGTGAAAATGTTTTTCTTTCTGTAAGTAAGTGCTTGTCTACACTGTTGTGTAACATGCTTTACAGTGGTGTGACTTCTAATGTGCACTAACTTGTACATTAATTAGTCCATGTAGATCCTGCTGGCGTGCTTTAACATAGTGCTGTTTGACACAGTTCTACGTTAGAGCACGAGGGAACCTTTAGTGCATACCAGCGAGGTCTACACAGACCAATTAATGCACAACATGTTATTTCCCTCTACAGGGATGTGAGTTCTAAAGGGCATCAGCCCACCATGTAGACAAGCCCTAACATTTTCAACACATTGATTGTTTTCCAACTGGCCAAATTTGGAAGAAAGTCAGAAAGTGAGGAAATTTAGGGTGGGGAAAACACTTTTCACACTTTATTATTTCCCATTTGGAAAATGTTGGGAAACAGTAATACAGTGTAAGGGAGTGGGATTTTTTTGAATCACTTTTTCATGCTTTCTGACTGTCTTCCAACTTTTGACAGTTGGAAAAGAATGTTTAAATGTTTTTAAAGTTGAGATCTTCCTTTCAGAAATTGTGAACATCAGAGAGAAGGTAAAGTTTTCAACACAAATTCCCCATTTTCTGAAATGAAAAATTCTGGCTTTTATCCAAAAGTTATGATGATGAAAAATTTCAGAAAATTTTAAAATGTCATCAAAATCAAAATTTTCTCATGAAAAATTCAATTTTCAATTGAACTCTATTTTCTGAAAAAACAAAACAAACAAAAAATCTTCTAATCAGCTCTATTAGTTTGGGGGTCTTTGTTTTGAAATTTGTTTTGCTTTGGGAGGGCACAGGAAGGTGGATAAAAAGGAGTGATTTGCTGTGAATGGCGTCATTGCTATGAATGTTGTTCTTGTAACATCTGAATCCATGAAGCTTTGTTGAGGTATAGCTTACAATATTTGGAAAGCTGAACCATTTGAAAAATTCTAGGAAGCTGGTGTCTCTACACTTTAATAGTGCTGACACTTTATTAATAATGCTGTACCACTAAAAGTCAACAGAGCAGCATGGGGCCTCTTCTGTCAGGAAAATAGGATAAACAAAGGACATTGGTACAGAAAAGAATAGACATTAAGTATAGTAATAGTATTAAGAGGAAGTGTAGGTGACTCTTTTATAATCAGTTCTAAATCTATCCCTTTCAAGATGATTTGCACTTCGGTGTAATTGCTTTAATTATTTCTTCAGTAATTTCCCTCTCAGAAATGTCTCTTGTGTTTCTTTAATTGACGCAACTCTGCTAAATCAGAGATCTGAAATTCTTCCAAATGGGAGAGACTACATGTAGGTTTATAAAACCTATTTTAAAAAATAATGTGTTGCTTGTGTTTAAAACAAACAAAAACATGTTTAGAAACTATTAATTCTGCAGGCACTATCCCGACCTTTCACCCAACTGCCAATGTGCTTGTCAGATTAATGTGTCTTCCGTTCTTTTATTTCTTTCATATCTTGTTTCTGTGTTAGATTTTGTAATCATGCAAGTCTTTCAGAATTAGTAGAAAGACACAATTCAAAGAACCTCTCATTCTTACAGCATTACGCAGTAGTCCTTGAAAAAGAGTAAACATTAGACCCTTGTGAAAAAATGAGTGTATCAGATAATCATTTAGTATTTGTTTTTTAGATTTGTAGACATTCTACTCCTCAGTAGACTCACAAGTCAAGAGTTTATAAAAAGTTGAATGGCATCTTATTTTTGGGTTCCAGAAGAAATAGTCTCTGACAGTGGGCCACATTTTGTCAGTTCAGAATTCCAAGCTTTTCTGATATGTATTATTTCAAACATATTCCAGCCCTTCCAACCACAAGGAAATGGGATAGTAGGGGAATCAGTACAGATTGCTAAGTGAATTCTACAAGAAAAAAGTCCCTTCTTGGTTTTGTTGTGTTATAGGACAGCCTCCCCATCCGTCACTGTAGTAAGCTCAACTCAGCTGTTCGTGGGTAGACAGATCTGAACACTGCCAATCTTTATCCTAAATTTAAATCCTGATTTAAAAGGTGTGAGGTTCAGACATTCTGCATCTAAGAGAGACTCAGGGTTTGTTTAACTGTAGGAATGCAGCGCAGGGTTTACCCAAACTTTATCCAGGACACCTAGCCTGGTAACACTGGATGAGGGAAAATATTGAACAGTGTCAGCTATTATAATTGGAAGTAAATGCACCTGTAGTTTTACATGGTTGTGACTGATAAAGCTACTTGATACAGAAGAAACAGGTGGCATTCTTCGAAATCTACTTGTATTGCTGCATGGTCTAGTAGCGATGGTAGCCTTAGGGGAGAGAGCCCTGTTGAGAAGAAACCTAAACCTACTGAAAATGAGTTATCTATTAGAGCTGGTCAAAAATTTCCCATCTAAACTTTATTTCATTAGAAAATTAGGTTTTCAACAAATGAAAATGTTAGCAGAAAGTATCTACTTTCCTCAAAACATAACTTTTTGCTTTTCAGGAGTTTGGGTTCTTTTATGAAAAGTCAAAATTTTCCAGGAAAAAAAATCTGACTGGCTCAATTTTCTACATGAGGAGGTTTTTCCGGTATACCAGTTCCTAATGAAATAAGCTATATAGGCAAAAGCACTTTTTTCTGATATAACTGCATGTAAATTATAACTTTTGCTGGTACAAAAATGTGTGTATGTGGGGCTGGAGAGGGGGTGGGAATCACACCACTAACTGATATTACTTTACTGATTCATGTTTTAAGTGTAGAACTGGCTTGACTTTCTGTGCTAAATCAAGTCACCTCTCTTCCTTATTCATCCAAACTCTAAAATGGGACTTCTAATACATACCCTCCTTGGTAAGATGCTTTGAGGTCAATATATGAAAATCGTGAATACAGCACCCACTACCATACTATCTGTGCACATTTCACATAGCTTAACATGGGTCATAAGCATTTCCTGTTCAGAGGAGCAAAATATCCTATAGCCTGCAGTTTTAGAGATGAGTAACAAGAAGAAGAACTAACCAGACAGCTAACTGCCTGATATTTCATGATATATTAATTCAGAGGTCTGGGGGAAAAGATATATTTTGCAACTGTTCTTAAATATGGCCAAGTTTGCCCTGAAGTATATTTCCAGAGGGTATGAGTTTCAGAGTTATGTTCCTGCCACTGAGAATACTCTGTCTCCAGCTCCAGCAAGCTTTGCCTCTGGAACCATTAGTTCCAGATGAGCATAAGTCACATGGAGGGAAGGATGTGGCGAGTCAGTCCTTGAGTTTGTGTTACATCTAGTTCCAGTAATTTTTAGAGCCTCTTGCAGGAGTAAAGGAATGGATGACTCAGGAAAGGTCTGCCATTGAGAGGAAAGGATGTAATCACCTTGTCAGTCTGCATGAATAGTTAAAAATACTTCTTCTGACTGAAATCAGTGAGTATCAAATCCTGTGCAGATTGGAATACAACCCAGGTCCAATACTCCCTGTCTCATATTCTAAGAAGCTGCTGCTATCAATGCACAAAATAAGCTTATAATGTTCAAAAATTTGCCTATGTTCTCCCAGGCTAAGAAGTGAAAATTTAATTTCACTCCTCAGGAGACTGACCTGCAAGAGCACAAAGTAATTAACAATTACCAACTGAAGTATGTTATACTGCTGAAGAAGATACGGCAGAGAGTATCGAACAATTATCTCCCGAGCTTTCCCCTGCTTTTTAATCATAAGTTATGGAAGGTGAGAAGGAAGAGTTGGAAGAACGGGAATTCTCAAAATCAATGGATTGGATAAGCATTATAGTGACATTTATATACAGACCCCGACATAGACAGTATTACACAATAAATTGCTCTTTTCATGGCACTTACAAAAAACATCTATATGTAACTACACAGTCCCTATAAATATTACGTCATAGCAAACATTTGCTGTCCTCCGCTTTCCCAGCCCCTCACAATGAGAATGGCAGCCAAGCGATTCTTTCCAAGTAATTTTTGCACATAATTAGAATTAATACTCTAGTCTCAAATTTCAAACACTGGCACCATAATAAGACATCCAAAGCCTATATTTGGATGCACAAATTGGTATTTGAAATAAACATACTTAACATTGGTGCCAGTTCTAGAATTCAGATGTGGGATGTGGTCATCTGGTTAAGGCATTCATGTTTGACCCCCTAGACTACTCAGCTGTACAAAAGCTAACCAATATGTACTTAAAGTTACATACATATTTCACGTGAATGAAGTCCATGTGACAGGTCAGAACAATCACAATCACAAAAGAAAGTAAAATAAGCTTAGAGGCCTTCTGCTTAATATGGATCACTTTCGTAGGGCAGCTGCCTCCCATGTTCCCCTGTATGGCCTCAGGGTGGCGCTGCAAACAGCCTACTGCATTGATTTCCCTATTCTGGGCACTTGCAGCCCCCTTCTTCCCAGGAGCCAACTGCCTGCCTATGTTCTCCACCATTATGTTAGAGGGCAGCCCTGCTGGGGCACCCTCCTTTGTCAGGCCATGGCACAAACCTCTCTAATTTTCTCCTTTCTTTCAGAATCCTCAGTAGCTCCACACAAGCTCTCAGAGTATAAATAGCTCTTCGCAGGGTTTATTTATTACAAAAGTCCCACAGCTATAATCCACAGTTCCCCAGCACTGTCCAAACAGTATTGGACGTCAATATTTCAAGTCCTCGCAGTCCATCCACACACCAAGTACAGCTCCATTGTCTCACACCATGCTCTGGCTCTCTGGCATAGTTCAAGTGTCTCTCACCCCATTTAGATGCTCAGGTATGGCTCCAACATCTCTCCCCATGGCACCTCCAAGCCCCACCTGCTGGGGTAATTTTCCATCTTAGTTCTTTCTTTCCCAGGTGCGGTCCCAGCTCTTGGCCAGAGACATCACACCTCCATTATTCCCCAGCTTTCAGCCCTTTCTGGCCCTCAAAGAGCCAGCAGACATCCCCTGCTGCTATTCTCAGCCTTCAGCTCTCTCCAGCCACGGCTCTCTGGCCTGGGGAAGTTTGTAGGTGTCCCCTTGACTTCCTCTCTGCCTTCTGCTTTCATCTGATCTGACTCCGCTGCTCAGTGGGGATATCTCTGCTCCTCCAAGGGCATCCCCTCCCTGAAGGTCTCTGCCCAGAACTCCTCCTGGAAAGGACAAGCTTCAGCAGTCATGCTATCAGCCTACAGCCTGCACTTTTCTCCATGTCTGGCAAGCGCTGCTGGATAATAGTGAGGTGGGAGCAAGGACTCTCCCCGCCCCCTCCACACCCCTACACAAATCCCCTCCATTCCATCTTCCCCACTTTGGAGTCTCTAATGAAGGCATTAGTCATGTACAGAAGTTGTGTTTTTCAGCCAAATTATGGTGGACCCCTGTGCAAGGGCACATAGAGGGAATGGGGATGTTTCTTGCATTCTCTCCCCCACTTTATGAACCACCTTTTCCAGGGCCAGCCATTGTAAGTCAGCAAAAATACTGATGAGAAAATTCTTCTTTTGTACCAAAAACTTTCTAGACTAAAGGGATCCTGCCCTGGGTGCAGGATTGGATTCACTAGATCCAAGTGTCTTATTGGGAACTGGTTAGCAGCATCAGTAATAATAGGAAGCTCTGTTTTCCATTTCCCATACTGAATATGTTGAAATCTCCAGCAGCAGGGCTGGGACTTTTGCCTACCATTAGTAAGTAGCAGGAAATCTGCAGAAATGGCAAGAGCCAGTTCGCTGCAGAAAGGTATCCCCAAGCCCAGAGGCTGTCCAGAATCCTGAAGGAGGGTATAGCCCCCATGGATGCTATGTGCCCATGAGATGGTATTTGCTTCATCCACCTTTCACACTAGCATAGCAAGTGCAGCTGGCTGGGCACAAGAGGGGTGCATACCTCATGCCTTAGAAGCATGGGAGCCTAAGAGCCCTGGAGGAATTCTGGCTGAGGTTATGAAAGATATTATAACCACCTCACTTTTATTTGAACAAAGAGGAATCTATCAATAATTCATGTGTTAGATTTTTTTTCTCCTCAATTTTTTACCTCCAGCAGATGTTGCTGATCAGTTTTCCTATCCTATAGTTACAGTTGCTAACAATGGGAAACAAAATACAGGAGCAGCTCTCCAAAGAAACTAGAGGTCTGGCATTCAGCTGCTGGAGGGCTGTGTGATCATAATGGGGAGTCTTAAGGTATTACAAATATTAATATCTTGATTATCTCAGGGCTAGAGGCACAGAAGAGCTTGCAAAGGTTTGTGAGAAAGAACAGAATCCAGAGGTTAGGATCTGTACCCATGCAGGCTGCCTGTGAGACGCTGAGATCCACTATTCCCCCACCCGCCAATGCTCCTCCCTCAGATTCTCCCCTTCATTTGCAGTTTTCTTGGAAGATAAACCCATTTCCCCCGGTGCTTAACAAAACTTTTGTAAATAAAAATAGCTGCCATTAATGTTTTGCATCTTACTATTAGTAACACAAAACCTCTAAAGTAATACAGAAAAAATTATGTTGCTGTGAAGCCTTTGGAGTGTTTTTTGCATTCAGTCCATTAGAAGAAAAAGTAGCAAAGACTCTGAGCCTTTATTAGCCTTTTTCATAGATTCCAGAAGGGACCATCGTGATAATCTTGCCTGACCTCCTGCATAACACAGGCCATAGAACTTTCCCAAAATAATTCCTCGAGGATATCTTTTAGGAAAACATCCAATTTTGCTTTTAAAATTGTCCATAATGGAAAATCCACCATGACCCTTGGTAAATTTTTCAGATGGTTAATTACCCTCACTGTCAAAAATGTATTTCTTGTTTCAAAGCTGTTTATACAAAATGAGCCAAAGAATAATGAGGGAAAAGTAACTTTTGCGCATTAGAATTTGTAGGTGGGTGATGACAAGAATATCTCTCAACAATGAATCATACACCTGAAAAAAGATTCCTGTCTAGCACTGGAGAAATTTTATAGCAGTTAATAGCTTTGAGAGCTCCCTAACAGACATAGTGTCTAATTAAAAAAAAACAACAAAAAACCTAAACCCCCTTTTAGATGATATAATTGCAACCCACAGAAAAACACCAACAAACTAAATACACAGAACCAAATTCTGTGTCAGTTATGCATATCAACCCAGCTGAAATCAATAATCATACATGATACCGAGAGTGAAATTTGCCCATAAATACCAATTCTAAATGAGCACAAAAAGCTGTGGACTCTCAAAATGAAATTTTAATTTGTAATAGCCAGTGTTCTCCCCCTTTATGTACCAAGCTGTAAGAATAATTCCTCTTTTAAAGAGACTTTTTTTGAGTCACATCATTGTGAAATTCTTCCACAACTTTCAACACTTTTTCGCTTACTGTCTCATGCATTATGAGAATAAAACCTAGGCTTTCATTTGAGAATCCAGACTAGTTCAACTGGAGACCACAACTGAAAGAATCTCAGAGAAACATATCTGCAGTTATATGATGTGTGAAGTATTCCTGGACAAATATCTTCACCAGATCAAACATGCTGCAGTGAGTCTAACCAGAACGAAATTGCACAAAATTCTGAAACTTCAGCTCTATTAATTACTGTATGTTTAGTATCCAAGAGGCACAATTTCCTCTTTAATTTCCTCTTTGTCTTACCCCTTTGAAAAATGCCCATTTCCAAGTAGAGACTGGCTCTTTTTAAGATTTAAAAAGAAGACTGGCTCTTTTTAAGATTTAAAAAGATTTGCATTCATGACTCTTAAATAGTGGGAGTACTGATCTACCTTCCCCACCACCAGAAATCCTTACCGCTCCTCAAGCATGTGCTCTTCAGGTGACCGCCTCCTTGCTTGCGGTTCTTGACTTGACCATCAAGTTGAGAACTAGTAGTAGAAGGAAGCAGATCGATTGGGAGCACATTTCTGCAGGATCAGTAAGTAGAGAGTGGGAGCAGGGAAGGGGTGTTGTTTGTTGGGAAAGGAGCTGGGATGGGATCAGCATTGAGAGGAGTGTCAGATTAGTGCACTTGGGAAAGGGGGATATGGAAGTATCAGAAGGCTGAAAAGGTAGGTAGTCTCTTGTGAGGAGGGGACAAAAAGGAATCTGCAGTTGGAAGGCTGGGTTGGGTTCTTGGTGGAAAGAGGAGCTGAAGACCAGGGGAGAAATCCTGGCCCCATTTAAGTCAATGACAAAACTCCAATTGACTTTTGTGGAATGAGGATTTCACCCAATATACATAGCTGACATTTTTCTGTGCTCTAAGGGTGCATTCTTTGAACATTGGTTGAGAAGTAAAGTCAAATGAAGCATCATTTTAATACAGTGTCTGGATTTGATATTATGGTTCAGACTGTGGCTTGGTTTGTGCACTCATGCAAAGGTCTAAGGAGACGTAAGGTGCCCTCTTACGAACTTTCCCTGGATAACTATACCACCACCCACAGCACGAGTGGGAAAGGAGACTCCAGAGAGGCACTGCATTCCTCTCTATGTGCAGGTGGCCAGGAGGTGCCAGTAAGAGGTGAGGAAGAAGTTCTATCTCACTGCACAAGAGCCGTGCACTGCACCTGGTTCAACGTAACTAAAGACTCATTCTACAAGCGTAAAGTCTGATTCTGCCTTTTGCAGGGGGGAGACTGAATACGGTTGTGGATCTAAGAGGATCCAGTATGACTCTTTTTTTTTTTTAAACACAGGGGGGGACCTGTAATGCCCCAATGGATTTTTTTAGGTAGATGGTTTGGGAGAAATGAGCCAAGAGAGCCTGATTTTAAGGCATCCAGAGAATCCAAAATAAAACTGTATTTCACTCTTGTAAAATTTCTGTGCAATGTTCTTTGTTATAGTAAAATGATAGCTCCCTAACCCTAATACATTTCTGGAGATGGAAAACCTGTCTTGGTATTCTTTCTTTGTTGGTGTTATAAGAGACCTGAGAGTTACTGGGCAGAATGTCTGATTTGTATGAATAAGGGATTAAGATTGGCGGTACAGTAGCTGTGATGCCTGAATTTGTGTCCTAGGATATAAAGATTAAAGGTTTAGTAGATTTAGATCTGAATATAAGAGAACTGGATTGGATTTTTGAACTCTTTATTTCCCTTTTGTATGAAATTATTAGCATGCACACAGTATACTTTGTTCTCTTTAATCATTAGTGGTATTTTGTATCTTATATAGATGGATTTATTAGACCACATCTTTTGATGATATTTCTTATGGGATGTTTTATTTCCCAATAAAAATTCTTCATGAAAAAAGAAGTGATAGGAAAATCAGTTTAAATAAAATAAATGCTTTTTGAAACTTGAGAATCTTTGGTTAACGTTCTCTCTTGTTTATATGCCACACTGCTATTGGTTTCAGCTAGAACCGAAACTGTTTGTATAGCTCCTGTCACAATGAGGAACCAATCCTAACTTGGGGCCTCTGTACAACAAAGAAATAATAATTCCAAAATACAGTGAGAGAAAATATTTCTGACCAGATTAGTGTGAAAATCTGACTGGAAGTCTTTCAAAGAGGCATAGATAACACTTGGTAAGCACTTGGTAATCCAAACTTCTGGATAATGAATTAAATGAGCATGATTGGTTAAAAAAGTACTTTAAACAGGATATACTATGAAGTTTTGATCTAAAATTTCCTTAGAATCTTCCCTAATTGCTTACATTGTTAAATTTTTATTTAGCCTGATATGCCACAATAATTTACTACATCATGGGATGATTCTGTTCTTAGGCTGGTTCTACACTGGTGTAACTTCAGCCAGTGGAAGAAAATAAGTGAGATCAGCATCAGATCACATTTCTGTAATTTTCTTGACTTTGGGTCTAATAGAAGAATTTTCATGAATGAGCTCAAAGTAAAGAAAACAAAGTAAACTTAGAAAACAAAGTAAAGAAATATCAACAAATTATTATAGCATATTTGAATAAACACAGTTGCATCAGCCAGTTATTAATCTTCTAATCAAAATTTCTGCTCCTCTCAGTACATCATATGTCACTGAGGTCAATGGGAGCCATGTGCAAGGAGCTCTTCCATGAATAAACCCCATATGTGTATTAGTTAAAATATTAATTTTCAAAGGCTATTTCTCAAAGTTGTTATTGGTTTTTTACCAATAATTGTTGAATTGTGACAGATGATCCATGGGCCAAATCCTGGCCCTATTGAAGTCAATAGCAAAATTCCCATTGACTTCTAAAGGGCCAAAATTTCAGCCCCTATACCCCGCATGTTTATATTTAGCAGGGCTACCTAAAAGCATGCAATTTTGTAGGAATAAGCTTAGAACTTCACATTACTGTAGTGCAAGAAGCCTACTCAAACTTGATAATTATAAATAATTAAAACTAGAGGGTCACAAACTTTGTTGCTTCTGTAGGCTGAGTTCATTGCACACGCCAGGGGCTCCTTGTATCCTTCCATTGTCTCCCTGTTGTGCACCTTCCCACCCCCCTTCTCCTTCAGAAGGTTGGTGCAACTCCCCACACTTTCCCTCATGCCATGGGCTCTATATGCACCCTTCCCCACCATTATTATTTCTCTTCTTTCTCTCTAGGAGATAAGTCATTCAGGGCGTCAACAAGTTAAATGCTATTGGGAGGATGTATGCAGTGGTGTTGTAGCCATGTTGGTCCCAGGATATTAGAGGGAGAAGGTGGGTGAGGTAATGTCTTTTATTGGGAGGACTAAAATGCAATGATGGACGGAGATATTGTTATGAAGGTATCAGAAGGTGTCATCAACCAATTGTTTGATATATAGACAGTTGCAGAAGTGCTTGCAGCTGTGGCTTTGCTAAACAAATTCCAGAGGTTCCCCCACTTCTTCCCTTCTAGTTTTCCAATTCCCCATTCATACACAAACCCATAGGGTTCTGCCCATTAATGCCTAGAACATTCTCTGACATTTTGAAATTGATCAGAAGTGGTGTTCCAAAGTTGTTAAGTTACATTCAAACACTATCAAAAGCTATCAAGTTGAGTTTTGGCTTCACAAGCTCAGCCAATAATTGTATGTTTGTGCACTGTTGCTCAGGAACACTGCCCACTAAATAATGTTGCTTTCTAAATATTGTTATGTAAGCAGCAATATGGCATACTGAAAGATATTGTCCAACAGTCTATATCGGTTACCAACATATAAGGCATAGTTTAAACAATGAAGAATAAAAAATGGATTCCAGGCCAAAATTTTCAGAACTGGGTACCTAAAAATAGGAACATTATTTTTAAAGTTTTAGTCCTTAAAGTCTTTAGTCTTTCAAACACAATATGGACAAACTTCATTCTACTCATGCTACCCTTAACATTATATTAGCATATGAAAGACTCTAGATTTTAATTTTTAAAGGAGAGTGCTGACTAGCATTACTTGTCCACTAACTATTGAGACAAAAGCTATGTAATTGTGACAGTCAAAATCTTTTCTAATGCTACAGGTCAAAAAAGCTATAGTTTTAAAGGAATAATTATATACAATTGTCTATTTTTAAATATGACGACTACTATAATGATAATCCTCCAGATAAACATATAAATATATGTAATTAGAGTGATTACAATACAGCAATAACCCATCACCACTTATTATAAAACCATAAACTATTATTCAGTACACTATAAAGTTCAAAATCTAATTGAAAGTGCTAGTTTAGCATAATTCCCACAAGCCATCATTCTTTAATATTGTGAAATGAATGAGGTTTTTGTGGAGCTATTAATTGATACTGACAAGCAATAACCACTGGAATGAAACTCCAATTATGAGAGGCAATTAATCACATTTACTGTCATCTGTGGTGTCAAACAAAATTCAATAAAATTCTAAACAGTAAAAAAAAAAAAAGGGGGGGGGGGAATTTAGACCTCTTATGTTTTAATTCATTTCATGGAAATCAGATTGTCCTTTGGTGGGGTAATCAAGCAATTACAAAAGTACTATTTTCACTATTAATGCAGTGTTTATTTTGTTGTATTCTCTGATTTAAAAAAGAAACTGACTGTTTTTCCTTCTTGATGTAGACTTATACCATATTGCATATTTATTTCTAAAGCAGTCTGTATAGTTAGTAGCATAATTGGTGTTATGGTAGACAAATATCTTTAAAAATAAAAAGGTCCAGGTCCTATCTGTACGTTTGAGCCACAATCCACGACAACACTTAAACATATACTTAACTTTTAGCATGTAGGGCATAAGCATGTGCTTATGTGCTCTCCTGAATAGAGATGCTTTCCTGAATTGTGTCCTTATAGCACATTCACACTGTGGTATCTGAATACTAGCAAAATTATTTTAAGCAAAATTCAGTCAGAAAGAATTCATTCCCCATCAATTTGTATAATTATGTTTTAGTTTGCATGAACTTGTAAATGGTTTTTAAATTCTGTTCCTTTTTCCAAGAACAGTTGCCAGTCAATGAATTTAAACAGGCCTTTCAAACACCACATTTTGGCATTCAAATGGGTACAAAAGAATGGAGAATAGTTTAGTACCTTAGTAACTGATTTGACTGGCCCAATGTAAAATTCAGACATCACATTTAGATGCCATGTTTGCGAAGTGGGCTCACAGTGTCATTTGACATGACTTTTTTTTAATGGTGTTCTCTAGAAGTCCTTTATTTATACTTCTCCAAAAAAAGTGACATGTCATAGCCACTTTGCTTGTGTCAAGAGAGCTGAATAGACTTCTTTCAGACCCCATCAAAGTGCCAGCCAGAAAAGGTCATTTGAGAGCAGTGTAAGGCAGCCCCTCGCTCCCAGGTGATGTAACTGGGGAAGTCAGCGCCTCTGCTGGTGAGCATGTCGTGTGTTTCACTCTTTTCTGAGCTGTAGCAATCTCAGTCCCTGTTGGGTGGGCAGCTCCGAGCACAAACTTAGCCAACCATTTGCCATGAGAGTGTGAACAATTGTTGATGGTATAAATAGGTGGCACCGTCTAAAATTTAACAGTGTAAAAACAACAGCTGGATCAACTTCTGCTGAGAATAGTCTCAGTTCAGAAAGTCAGAGAAATCCTAGATATTTTCTTTAATATTCTTTGCTGGTCATTGGTAGCTTTAGTTGCCTTTTATATTCCGTCAAAGCTAGGAGGCCTTAAAATGAATCAGGAGACCAGTAATAACATCCGCTCACCCTACACTGCAATATCCAACAGAAGCATCTACGTGTAAGAAGCACATGAGAACTTACAGCTGAAGGAGTAATGCATGTCTGAGGAAACCCTAAAATAGACACAACTGTATTTAGTTAGGTCTTGGGCACTTCCAAAACACATTCTTTCCATTCAGTGAAGCTATATTAAACAAATATTGCAGCCTCTTGTACAAAAAGTTTAAACTAAAGAGGCAAATGCGCTAAAAAAAATCCTATTCTGATTTATATAGTAAGTATAATAACTTGCTTGGTTTTAAAATATTGTATCTTCGTCCAATCCCAGCAGACATGAGGATGTACCGTTATGGTTTTATAATAGCTAACATAATATGTAATTAGGTCAAGACTTTGGATCCCTCGCTGTTTAAAATTCTATTATGAGGGCACCATCATCCTTAGCCCTCTAGGTTATTTAGTGCCACTACTAATAGATAACAAGTGTACTTTTTTAAACTAAATATATTTGAATTTTTTACTCTGAAATGTTTGACTTCTTTTAGTTATTATTTTATTAGTAAATAGAACTCTAAAAAAACTGCACATAACTAATATAATCAATAAAGGCAATGGCTTTGTCCAAAATCAAATCAATCAGACCATCAAGGTAACCTCAACTGTGTTGAGAAAAATTCTTTGGAGATGGTCCTTTTCCACTGCTGAAGTTCAAAGACTCTCGCATTTATTTTTCTTTGATGTGGTTCTGGATTGTTAACCTTAATTTGAGTTTAACTCCATTTCATACCAGTAAAGGGTTTTTGGTAGTGGGTTTTTGGTTTTTTAAAAATTATTCATTTCTCCTTCTAAAATGTTCTTGTTTTAGTACCAACTTTGAACACCCACACTGAAAATTCCTGACAGCACCTTCACCCTATGTTTTAGCACAGAAAATTTTGTTGCCAAGGTAACTGACTTTATTGGAATAAAAGGAAATTTAAAATATTCAAAACTACAAGGATGTAAGTTCTAAACTTACCAGGGTAAAACAAATACTTATTCTGCTAAACACTAGTTATAATGATGTGGAGTCAAACTTAACTATTCTACAGGGGAAAAAATCTAGACTCTTTAAAATAAACATTTTCTGTTTTAATATCGCATATTTTTTTAAAAGATATATTTTGGACTGTTTCACAGATGGTTTATAAAGCAGATGATGTGTCACAAAAATGTACTATTTAACCCGGATCCATCAAATAACCCATATTCAAAACTCCCACTGGCTTTAATGGGACTACCACACTTGGAATAATTTCATGATCCAGCCCTAATTATAGAGTATTTTTCTTTTGTCATATCTCTGGAGTTTTTTGCTCTTACTGAAGAAATTTGCAAGAAAACAGAATCACTCATGCTGTGGATTCCCCATTGAATAATAACCCTCTGCTGGTGACATCACAGTCATTCTACAGCAACCACTTCTGATGTCCAAAAACAGAGGATTATGACTCTAAGTGGGGAATAAGTATGATTGACTCTACTGAGAAATTGTGGGAAATTATTAGTTGTTGATACAATATAGACAATGTTATGGCTGTGCATTTATTTTAGATAAACCATGAAAATATACATGCTAATTTTAGGTGGATCCTCTGTATTTTAAGCTTCTGGAGCAATGGTGGGCAACCTGCGGCCCATCAGGGTAAGCTGATTGTGGGCCATGAGACATTTTGCGGACACTGATCGTCTGCAGGCACGGCCTCCCGCAGCTGCGGTTCAAGCGGCGGCCAGCATGTCCCTACATACTGGACTAAATATGTAATATTTTCTAGTGAATTAATCTGATTTTTGTAAAAGGAGGGTGGTTTTTGTGCCCTGAAAACTGTTCATTTGCCCTGATTTCAAAATGCCATGATTAATTTAGGATCCTTTTCTTTGACTGTTCAGTGAAATATTTATTCATGATTAGTTCTACCCGTTCTTTAGATGATTTGGTTGCAGCTGCACATCTGGAGTCTCGTCTTCAGAGATCATTGGATTAACGTTTTCTGTAGATTGCCACAGAAAATCTGATGGACAACAGTGTTATGACAGACAGCTGCAGCGGCACAGGAGCCAGCAAACAGAACTGTAAACGGGAGTTTGAGTGGGAGTTTGTAAGGGGAGTTTGTGTTGTGGTGCTTGTTTGGGGTTTGCTTTTGCTGTGGGCGCTGGTGTTTTGGTGTGGTTTGTGTTTCCCAGATTTACAGGATTTAGGTGGGAAGGCTATGACAGATACAGAGGCAGCAGTGGGAGTGACCCATGTAGTGGAAGACACAATGAAGATGACTGGATGTGGAAGCTGCAGTATGTACATGATCCTGGAGGGGGTACCTGGAAAGAGTTTTGTCTGCATGAAGTGCCGTCTGATAGAGCTGATGGAAGAAAAGATCTGAGGATTGGAGATGCAGGAGGAAAGTCTGGTTGAGTTTAGAAGGGGGTTCGAGTGGATTATGGAGCAAAGACATGAGGGAGCTGAAGGGAAAAGCTCAGACTTGCAAGTGGAATCAGGGCTGGGGAATTCTGAGGGGAGACTGGGTGAGGAAAGTGGTCAGTGGAAGCATGTGACTAAAAGAATCAGGCAGAGGAAAAGACAGGCTAGTGAAGGAGAAATAGAGCTCAAGAACAGGTTTGAAGAGTTGGAAAATGAAGAAGGAGCTTCGCAAGGAAGAAGAGAAGAGAGGCTAGTCCTATAGGAAAAGGGGAAGAGTCAATGGAGACTACACCAAATATGAGCCCCAGGAGGATACAGGATGGGTTGAAGAGGATTACAAGGGAGAATAGGAATGGAAAGAACTTGCAGCCAGAGGGAATAGCGGATAGACTGGAGAATTGCACCGTCACCAGGAAAGGGCAAGTCTACATGATCAGGGACTCCTTACTGAGAAGAATGGACAGGCCTGTAACCAGAGCTGATCCAGAGAACAGAAGGGTGTGCTGTCTTCCAGATGCTAAGATACGGAATGTGGACCTGAGGTTGAAAAGGATCCTAAAGGGAGCGGGAAAGAATCCACTGATCGTCCTTCATGTGGGAACAAATGATACCGGTAGATTCTCGCTGGAATGTATCAAGGGAGAGTATGCCAGGCTGGGGAAGATGCTTAAGAAAATGGAGGCTCAGGTGACCTTCAGTGGGATTCTGCCTGTTCCTAGAGAAAGGCAACAAAGGTGTGACAAAATTATGACTATCAACAGATGGCTCAGGCAGTGGTGCTTAAAGGAGGGCTTTGGGATGTATGGCCACTGGGAGGCATTCATGGACAGAGGACAGTTCTCTCTGGATGGACTTCTAGGATGGAGGCTGGCACAACTGATTAAGAGAGCTTTAAACCAGGAATTTGGGGGAGATGGTTGAGAGATGTCCAGGTAATGTCCACACCGGATTTTAGCATTGAGAGGGAAGAAGACAAAGTAAGAAAGGATACAGCCATGGGTAGGAGAATGGACATAAGGAGGAAGGGCAGTGTGGATACCAGCCTAATAGGTCATGCTGGCTGTAGAATGTCCGTGCCTAATCCGGTAAAGAATGTGAGCGAGGCCAAACAGCAAAAATTAAGATGTTTGTACACCAATGCAAGGAGCGTAGGTAACAAAATGGAGGAACTAGAGCTACTGGTGCAGGAAGTGAAACCAGATATTATAGGGATAACAGAAACATGGTGGAATAGTAGTCATGACTGGAGAACAGGTATTGAAGGGTATGTGCTGTTTAGGAAAGACAGAAATAAAAGCAAAGGTGGTGGAGTAACATTGTATATCAATGACGAGGTAGAATGTAAAGAAATAAGAAGCAATGGAATGGATAAGACAGAGTCCGTCTGGGCAAAGATCACATTGGGGAAGAAAACTACTAGAGCCTCCTCTGTGATAGTGCTTGGGGTGTGCTAGAGACTGCCGGGATCTAATTTGGATATGGATAGAGCCCTCTTTAATGTTTTTAATGAAGTAAATACGAATGGAAACTGTGTGATCATGGGAGACTTTAATGTCCCAGATATAGACTGGAGGACAAGTGCTAGTAATAATAATAGGGCTCAGATTTTCCTGGATGCGATAGCTAATGGATTCCTTCATCAAGTAGTTGCTGAACCGACAAGAGGGGATGCCATTTTAGATTTGGTTTTGGTGAGTAGTGGGGACCTCACAGAAGAAGTGGTTGTAGGGGACAACCTTGGTTCAAGTGATCATGAGCTAATTCAGTTCAAACTGAACGGAAGGATAAACAAAAATAAATCTGCGACTAGGGTTTTTGATTTAAAAAGGGCTGACTTTCAAAAATTAAGGAAATTAGTTAGGGAAGTGGATTGGACTGAAGAACGTATGGATCTAAAGGTAGAGGAGGCCTGGGATTACTTTAACTCAAAGCTGCAGAAGCTATTGGAAGCCTGCATCTCAAGAAAAGGGGAAAAATTCATAGGCAGGAGATGTAGATCAAGCTGGATGAGCAAGCATTTCAGAGAAGTGATTATGAAAAAGCAGAAAGCATACAGGGAGTGGAAGATGGGAGAGATCAGCAAGGAAAGCTACCTTATTGAGGTCAGAACATGTCGGGATAAAGTCAGAAAGGCTAAAAGTCAAGTAGAGTTGGACCTTGCAAAGGGAATTAAAACCAATAGTAAAAGGTTCTATAGCCATATAAATAAGAAGAAAGCAAAGAAAGAAGAAGTGGGACTGCTAAACACTGAGGATGGAGCGGAGGTTAAGGATAATCTAGGCATGGCCCAATATCTAAACTCAGTCTTTAATAAGGCTAATGAGGATCTTAGGGATAATGGTAGCATGACAAATGGGAATGAGGATATGGAGGTAGATATTACCATATCTGAGGTAGAAGTGAAACTCGAACAGCTTAATGGGACTAAATCCGGGGGGGGGGCCCAGATCTTCATCCAATAATATTAAAGGAATTGGCACATGAAACTGCAAGCCCATTTGCAAGAATTTTTAATGAATCTGTAAACTCAGGGGTTGTACCGTATGACTGGAGAATTGCTAACATAGTTCCTATTTTTAAGAAAGGAAAAAATGTGATCCGGGTAACTACAGGCCTGTTAGTTTGACATCTGTAGTATGCAAGGTCTTGGAAAAAATTTTGAAGGAGAAAGTAGTTAAGGACATTGAGGTCCATGGTAAATGGGACAAAATACAACATGGTTTTACAAAAGGTAGATCGTGCCAAACCAACCTGATCTCCTTCTTTGAGAAAGTAACAGATTTTTTAGACAAAGGAAACGCAGTGGATCTAATTTACCTAGATTTCAGTAAGGCATTTGATACCGTGCCACATGGGGAATTTTTAGTTAAATTGGAAAAGGTGGGGATCAATATGAAAATTAAAAGGTGGATAAGGAATTGGTTAAAGGGGAGACTACAGCGGGTCATGCCGAAAGGTGAATTCTCAGGCTGGAGGGAGGTTACCAGTGGAGTTCCTCAGGGATCGGTTTTGGGACCAATCTTATTTAATCTTTTTATTACTGACCTCGGCACCAAAAGTGGGAGTGTGCTAATAAAGTTTGCGGATGATACAAAGCTGGGAGGTATTGCCAATACAGAGAAGGACCGGGATATCATACAGGAGGATCTGGATGACCTTGTAAACTGGAGTAATAGTATAGGATGAAATTTAATAGTGAGAAGTGTAAGGGATTAATAAAAAGAATTTTAGTTATAAACTGCGGACGCATCAATTAGAAGTAATGGAGGAGGAGAAGGACCTTGGATTATTGGTTGACCACAGGATGACTATGAGCTGCCAATGTGATATGGCCGTGAAAAAAGCTAATGTGGTCTTGGGATGCATCAGGCGAGGTATTTCCAGTAGAGATAAGGAGGTGTTAGTACCGTTATACAAGGCACTGGTGAGACCTCATCTGGAATACTGTGTGCAGTTCTGGTCTCCCATGTCTGATGGATGAATTCAAACTGGAACAGGTACAGGGAAGGGCTACTAGGGATGATCTGAGGAATGGAAAACCTGTCTTATGAACGGAGACTCAAGGAGCTTGGCTTGTTTAGCCTAACCAAAAGAAGGTTGAGGGGATATATTATTGCTCTCTATAAATATATCAGAGGGATAAATGCCGAAGAGGGAGAGGAATTATTTAAGCTTAGTACCAATGTGGACACAAGAACAAATGGATATAAACTGGCCATTGGAAAGTTTAGACTTGAAATTAGATGAAGATTTCTAACCATCAGAGGAGTGAAGTTCTGGAATAGCCTTCTAAGGGGAGCAGTGGGGGCAAAAGACCTATCTGGCTTCAAGATTAAACTCAATAAGTTTATGGAGGAGATGGTATGATGGGATAACATGATTTTGGCAATTAATTTATCTTTAACTATTCATGTAAATAGGCCCAATGGCCTGTGATGGGATGTTAGATGGGTTGGGATCTGAGTTACTACAGAGAATTCTTTCCTGGGTATCTGACTGGTGAATCTTGCCCACATACATGCTCAGGGTTCAGCTGATCGCCATATTTGGGGTCGGGAAGGAATTTTCCTCCAGGGCAGATTGGAAGAGGCCCTGGGGGTTTTTCGCTTTTCTCTGGGGCACGGATCACTTGCTGAAGGATTCTCTGCACCTTGAAGTCTTTAAACCATAATTTGAGGACTTCAATAGCTCAGACATAGGTGAGAGGTTTATTGCAGGAGTGGGTGGGTGAGATTCTGTGGCCTGCGTTGTGCTGGAGGTCAGAATAGATGACCATAATGGTCCCTTCTGACCTTAATATCTATGAGTCTATGAGATATTGCATATAGAATTATTCATGGCATTTCCTGGCTTTGATTTCTTTTGGATTGTCCATGGGACATTTATATAAGATAGTTGCCAATTTCTTCCTTTTTAAATGTTCCTGATAGAACTGAATTATATTTAGAGATAGGCAGATAATTGATTTTTCAGTTTAGTGGATGGACCAAAAGATCTCCCCCCAAAATTCATGTTGGGTTGATCCAAAATGATAAATTTTCAGTTCCTCACTTAAACCAATGTTTTTGTTTGTTTTAGGTCTAACAAAACAAAACATTTTGTGTCATGTTGGGGTGTTCTTATGTCTCCCCCATTTTTAGTTAAATGTAGTTAAATTTCTAAATAAAATACTGCTTTGAATCAAAATGTTGAAAGATTCATTTAAAAAATACCAAAACAAAATGTTTGTTTTCTTTGGAATCCCCCCCCCCTCTTTTTATGGAGCAAAAATCATTCTCCAAATGCCACCCAAATTTGCAAATCGTTTGTCAATCCAAAACTGCATTTTTTTGTGAAAAAACTATTCACTGAAAAAAAAATTGCTCAACTCTAATTATATTATCTGTTCACTACCTAGAGAGTGCTACAGCATGCATCCAGTCTCCAAAATTCAGTTTCCCCTGCCAGTCTGCCCCAGTTACAGATTTTATTGCTATAATCAAGAACTATGCACCTTCTGATTATTATTCTATATACCTTGAAAGTGTTCAGTTCTCCTTTAGTCTTTCGTGCACTCCCCACAGAAATACAAAATAATAATGTGCCATATGGCAAATGGAATCAGCTGCAACTCCATGCAGCATCTTCTATCATGTGGTATTTTACAAGTTTGTAACTGATGAACATTGCATCTCCTCCCATCACTCTGACTCTAGACAGTATGCTGCTTTTCCCACTAGAGGCATCCTTGTCAATACTGTTAATCTGTTCTTCTATCTAGCTAAAGGATAGGTATTTGGCTGAAATTCACAGTGCACAAAGTAAATAAGATGCAGAAATAGCTCAGTGTGTGGTAATTTTAATAAATAGCACAAAGTGCCGTATGTTTGCATGAATACAATAGTTGCATAACCATATGAGTTCTGCTTTCTCAGTATTAATGTGTATTTTTATTATGTAACATTAATAATAATCATATATGTAACTTGGGAATGTTGGCTGAATGGTCACTTTAAAGTGTTATTTATGCTTCTAAGCACCACTTACATGCACCTAGGTGCTGGAGTTGTGGTTATTCGTGCTTCAAAGCAAATCAAATGCATGTTTAATATCAGAAGAAATTATGGTTGTACTTAATGCGAGAAAATATTGCTCAAGAAGGAGATCCAGCATGTGTGTGTGTGTACGCGCATGCACCTGTAATCCTTGTAATCCTTCCATAATCAGAATAAGCTTCAGTCACCTTACATATTGTTAGGTAATGGCCTAAATCGCTTACCCAACTTAGAAAATGTTCCATTTTTCTCTCTTCATTAATTGCTCTTCTTTGCTTAGCTGTGCCATGCCCATAATTTCATAATTCTTCATTCTGTGCCATTTTTCATCTCGCCTTCTCCACCTCGTATTGAACAAGTGCTGGTTGCATATTGATAAACCTGTGTTGGAAAATAGCCACAAGTTATACAGGGATAAGCCAGAGTTTTTATTTTTTATTAGTCATGTATTTTGCATGAAAACGGATTTACAGCAGGATGTTAGCTATTTGTAAAGAGAGCTCCAAGGGCTATGTTCTAATGTCAAGAAGTTGGTACAAGTGAACACTGTTGTAATTTATATGGCTAAGCAGCTTAAATCCACTCACTTGAGTAACACAATGCACACAATTTCCTTTGGTGGGATAATGCAGCAAATGAGATATGCAGGAACAATAATAGACGTGTTTTCATAAAATAAATTGTGGGGATTTATAGAAAATGGGAGCAACTTGCCTACTGGCAAGTTACTGTTAAACTGCTGTCTAGAAGCACAAGTAATACCTTCAAAATGACCAGTCAGATTTAATAGAGCCACAGGCTGATTCAATTAATGCCTTATCCATGTAAGTTTAGGCCAAATCCTACAATTTACAGCCTATGTGGACCCGTATGCAGTACTTCATTGACTTTAATGGAGCTCCATTCAGGCACAGTGGACCACGCATTGCATTGTAAATTGCAGGATTGGGGCTTTGATCTCTTTCCTCCTCTGTTCATGCTTTTTGTTTTTCTCTCAGCCCCCATCTGCTGCCTCTTTCCCTGTTTCTGCCCATCTCTCTATCCTCGATTCCTCCTGTTTTCACCTCTCTCTTCATACAACCAGCTAGGCATTAAAGGCAGGAGCTATCAAATTAAAATTTTATTGTTTTACTTTATTAATTTGCCCCTTTAACTATTTCCATCAACTCATTTCTAATCTTCAGACTTCCTTATTTAAATCTTAGATACTGGGGGTTTAATCATGATTTTTTGATATAACATATTTTGTCATATAAACAGGAATAAAAAATAATTAACTCCCATAAGGTCTTTAATAAAATTTAAAAACTCGGTTTTTTGTAAAGGTGCTAAAAATTTTGTATAAGATTTACAAGGTCAAATTTGAAGGCACCTTTCCTAAAATAAATAGCATCCACCTTTAAAAAGAATGTCTTCATTAATGGCCAAATCCTATTCTCATGAAAGACAATGACAAAGATTATTGACTCCTTGGGGTCAGGAGACAGGCCGCAATGCTTAGTAATTCCAGCAATACCAGCACTTAGAAATACCCATGATAGATTTCTTTTTCCCACTAATAAAAATTATTAAGACGATTAATTAGTCAAAGTCCCACTACAGGGGAAGAATATGCTCCTGGATAGATCAGCATGCCACAGAGCCTGCATTGGTGGCTTTCTGTGGTCAGTGTGGCTCAGAGGTACACAGATATATTCTGTTTAATCATATCTTCAATCTGTAATGAACTCAGGTCAAAAATGGCAAAATTTGGCCCAAGGATTGATTTTTTTTTTAATTTGATTTTTTGTATCTTTCTCTGTCAAACTATTGAAAGATTTTCATGAAATAAATTCAGACATCAAAAATCTCTACCAACAACTGTTATCTTATTTATTGCATAGTGCTATGATTAATCACATTTTAATATAATTTAGGATGTAATGTGCATTTCCTTAGAGCGTCCCACATTCCATTAAGGTGCCCAGCTTTTCACAGGGAGGGATATTAAATGAAACTAGTTCATTATTTGCCTGAAAATGCATGTACTACACCAAAATATCATGTTATCTGTGATTAGTTTGCGGAAGCCATCTGTCATCTTCCCCACCCCCACAGTACCTCAGAAAGCAGAGAGGCTAGAGAAGAGAAGTATATATACTTATGACAACACAACCACCTGTTACCATTAATTTTAGTTAGCTGTGAGAGACATGGACTAAAAAAGAAGGAGGCTATCAAGGCTATTTCCTAGTGTACTGGGGGACAAGTATCACTACTATTGACTAAAGGGCTTTTAAAATCTTGAAGAAGATTATGTATGATTCATGTCAGAGAGATGTGTACACGAGCAATTTACAGTTGAGAACTGGAACCAAAGAGCAGAAATTTCAGGCAGATAGAGTATTGGGGCATGTTCCACTAGAGGGGAAAAAATGTCCTCCCACTTTTCCTGGGAAATTGGGATTCCATGTTGAAAGAGCAAACCATTTAGCTCTAATGATTGCACGGATTTTGAAATTAAGCACAGCAAGTAGAAAGATCCTGCACAGATTTTAAAGTCTATTATGTATTCATGCACTGAAATGTGCTTTGATTTTTTAGCACTGTATGAGAGAATCATAGAATATTAGAGTTGGAAGAGACCTCAGGAGGTCATCTAGTCCAACCCCCTGCTCAAAGCAGGACCAACCCCAACTAAATTATCCTAGCCAGGGCTTTGTCAAGCTGGGTCTCAGAAGTTTTTAAGGATGGAGATTCCACCACCTCCCTAGGTAATCCATTCCAGTGCTTCACCACCCTTCTAGTGAAATAGTTTTTCCTAATTTCCAACCTAGACCTCCCCCACTGCAACGTGAGACCATTGCTCCTTGTTCTGTCATCTGCCACCACTGAGAACAGCCTAGCTCTATCCTCTTTGGAACCCCCCTTCAGGTAGTTGAAGGCTTCTATCAAATCCACCCTCACTCTTCTCTTCCGCAGACTAAATAAGCCCATTTCCATCAGTCTCTCCTCGTAAGTCATGTGCTACAGTCCCCTAGTCATTTTTGTTTCCCTCTGCTGGACTCTCTCCAATTTGTCCACATCCCTTCTGTAGTGGGGGGGCCCAAAACTGGACTCAGTACTACAGATGTGGCCTCACCAGTGCCGAATAGAGGGGAATAATCACTTTCCTCTATCTACTGGCAATGCTCCTACTAATGCAGCCCAATATGCCATTAGCCTTCTTGGCAACAAGGGCACGCTATTGACTCATATCCAGCTTCTCATCCACTGTAATCCCCAGGTCCTTTTCTGTAGAACTGCCGCTTAGCCAGTCGGGCCCTAGCCTGTAGCTAACTATTCAGAGTTGGAAATGGGTATGAGCTTTGCTGCTGTTCAGTTCCCTGTGAAAATGCCGCCACCAAATTATTGGGGCAATTTCCCAGTCATTCATGGAGTCCTCTCATCTCTCTAATCTTTATCAGAGAGGATTCGTCCTTAAGGCTAACAAAGCTACTCCTGGAGAAAAATGTTTTGCTTTTGGAATGGATTAGATGATCAGATGGAATGATGGGTTAACAAATAGCAGGTATTTTAAAAAAATTATTAGAGAGGGAGAAGGAAACACCTAAAATGCCTTTGCCGCCACCCTGCCCCATTCAGACTACACAAGGAGAACACTGTGCTTGTTTCCTCAACACCCCAGATATATATTACCAAAGCAAAACATAAACATTCCCAGCAAAGATCATTTCTTGTAAATTTGTTTGCTGAGTGGTGATTCCTCCTCCCTTATGGTTATGGAAAGGCGTTATTGTTTGGGAACATAAGTGAAAAAATGTCCTCGACCCTCGCTTTTCTCTCTAGAGTGCACAAAACCCTAGTACACAGGGATCATGGTGGAATAAAAAGGGGGGGGCAATTTTTGTAATTGCCATTTTGTTAAAATGTGACCAATGCATCACTGTCTGAAGTGGCAGAGATAAAAGTAGAGCTATAAAGGACATAAAACAGTTCTAGGAAGAGGAAGAAAACAAGCTTTCCAGACCATTGTGCCTAACTCTCTTTGGACTAATCTGATTCTCACTTTCCTATTTTTCAGCCCACTCCTAAATCCTATCCTTGTCCAGAAACAAATTCACAGTAGCTGTCCCTGGTTCAAGCAATCTCCATGGTAACTTATGCTCTGTTTGTAACATTTTGTGTTCAGTTGGTTTGGTTAAAATAAGAATAAATTGGAACACCTGCCCACCCCATGAACCAAATCTTTTCTAATATTCAGAAAAAAAATCAGTTAAGGGTCTTCCTCCATTTGCTACAGCACCCTCATCCCTCCCTGTCACTGCTCTCTGTTAATTGGGTTACCCCAGCTGCTGCTTCTTCCAGAAATCTATTTTTTCTGTCAGAGCTGTTGTGGGATCCAGGGTACTGACTAATGCTAATTATTTTGTGTTCTGGAGGACACAGTAAAGCATGTTAGAATTGAATAAAGTGTCAGAGGTGTGCAGCAGAGAGCCTGTCATTTGTCTGAATCCCACTGGGGAAGGACTTTAGGCCCCTGCTTGTAGGGAAACTTCCCTCCATACAACACCCAGAATGAGGGTAAGATGCCCCATCGAGATGGGCAGCCATCAGTGGGAGCAGACCACTAGGAATCTCCATTTCAGAAGGTAGCACTAGCATACAGAGAGGGCCTACTAAGGTGGGGGAGGGAGGGCGGGAATTTTTAGGTGTGGGGAACAATCCAGGCCTGTTGGGGAAGGGAGATAAAAGTTCAAATACGCAAATGAACTTTTAAATAATCCTGTGACTCTTCAGAAGTTCTCCTATTATTACTCTGTGTGGTATTTCTACCTGCCATTCCTAGATACTCCTCGCTAGTTTCTAATTTTTGTCTTCATGCCCTATTTTTATTTTTGCACCGGAGCGTCCAATTTGGCTTTATCAACTTTGTCAGGCTCTTTCATAATACTGGTAATTCCTTTTTCTATTCTTTTCTATTGAGAATAAGCTCAATATTCTTTATACCATAATTTCGATTCTGAAGATATGGTACTATAATTATGGGAAATTCCTAAAGAATGAAACCAATAGAGTTCTATGGAAATTACTCTAAAAACCTATTAAATTTCATACGGAACAACAACTTTTCTATACTATTTTAAATTATCCTATAAAATCTTATAGCAGGGATATTTAATTCTCTATTAAATTATATAGGATTGTCTAAAAATTCTATAGGAAGATTGTTGCTTTATATGAAATACTATAGGACTTTCCCATAAGGGACTCAGATACTACAGTGATGCCCGCACTATAAAAACACATATGGAATAGAATAGACTGTATCTTTGTTACACTGTATTATACTTCTATAAGTGCCAGATCCCAGTGGACTCGGGTGTATACTCATTGGTTTCAATGGGGGGTTGACTGAATAAGGATTTCGTTCAGACCTCAGTTCCTCAGTCCCAGAGGAACAAAGTAATATTATCCTTCCCATGACAAACATTATAGCAACACCTTTTTGCCCCTTTTCACTGTAGTGATGCACAATAAGGCAATGATTTCAATGATTTTTCCAAATCAACATGCAGTTCCTTTTCCTGATCAGCGTGCTGGATGACAGTCCCATTTAATGTATATCTGTACTACATTATCTAGCTTGGTGCATTGCATCCACACTAACTTTCCATTTGTATAGAATCTCTGTTTGTCATTTACTGACTCAACTCACCTTAGCTATGCAAATTCCTTGAAATCTGGTTGTAATAAAAAAAAATTCTTCCATATTCCTCTCCAAATTGTTCCTCTGATTTTAGCTTCATTTGCAAATTAGAAATTTTGCTTTCAATATCTTCAGCCCAACTGTTCACATCCAGAATGGTATGACTACCTCAGAAGTCAGATCTATGACCGTAATCATTCCTCTGGAAACTTCTTTCCAACTTGAAAAATTGAACCTATGACTAACTTTGTCTCTCGCTGTGCAGGCAGTATTCTCACTAACAGTCTGATTTACCCCTTCTGCTACAGAATTTCTGAAGGTGCAGCCTTGTCAAATCAAGGTATACTAAATCCACTGAATCCCTCTAATCTATCATGGCAGTAATATCTTTAAAGGACTCCAACAGTTTAATAAAGCATGACCTCCTCTGCCAGAAACCATGCTGGCTATCTTTTATCAGACAGTGCTTTCCCAGGTGTTCACCCATCACATTCCTTAAGATAGCTATCTTCTCCATAAGTGATGCTCCACTCCCTGGGCTCTAGTTTCCTGATTTAATAATAAATAATATTTTTGTTTTTCTCTTGCATGTGGGTTATGTTTGCCATGTTTAATTTCTCTTGACTCTAGTGAATACTAAATATGTTTTAAGATTTGTCAGTTTCTTTGCTCATTTCTTTTAAAACTTGTGAATAAATTGGGCCTGATTCTCTAATGATTTACACCAGTGTAACACCACTGACTTTAAATTCCAGGGTCTTTTAGACACTTCCAGTGGAGGCCAGCTGTGATCACTCAGTTAGGAGGAACTGTAAAGAATGGGGCAGACAATCCCCAAAAAGTTGGTGGATATTCCAATACTTAGATTTACCAAGCCCACATAAAACAGCTTCTTCATTACCTTACTGGTTACTTAGAAGTCCAAACAACACAGTTCCCTTAAAGTGATCCAGCCTCAGTCCTCCAGCCTAAGTCAAATATGATGATTTCTGAAAATCTTATTTCATCGTATAAAAAAAAAGGTTCTACCAATCCCAAAGGATGAGACACATTCCCTCCCAGGTTATTGGATATTCCAGATCTTACCCAAATACACGCTACAGCCAATTCTTATTAACTAAGCTAAAATTAATTAAAAGACAAAAGAGAGAGAGTATGGTTAAAAGATCAATATACATACAGACATGAGTTCAATTCTTAAGATTCAGATTCATAGCAGAGATGGTGAGCTTTGTAGCTGCAAAGAGTTCTTTCAGAAATAGTTCATAGGTTATAGTCCAATGTCCAAATATCATATTCAGGGCGTACCAGCATAACTGGGACCTCAGTCTTGTGACTCAAACTTCTTCTGATGAAGCTTAAGCAGATCTGAGATGACAGAATCAGGACCCAAGGCTCTTTTATACAATTTCATGTCCTCTTTGACAAGTTGGGAGGTCCTCAGGGAACAAAAGGTAATTAGGATGACTTTGAAGGAGGCCTATCACCTGTACTTAGCTATAGAATTAATATAAGGCAATTTGCTCATTCTTCCACCTTTCACAGATTATATGCTATACATTTCAAAGAGAGATGAATACAGAGCTATTCCATGTTTACGATCCATTTAAATGCTAGGATGTTCTTTTGATCTCTGAACTATCAGAATACAGCATAGACAGGGACTGTTGATTACATTGTTGACCCTACTCACATATATGTAAAAACACAAACATTATCTCCCCATATATCTTTTGAGGGTTATTTATTTTGCAGGATGTTTAACCCTTTCTGGCCATGCATCACAACAGGTCAAAGAAAATTGTACTGGAAATCTCTACAATCCTCTGAAATGTTAGTTTACGATAGGAAGTTATCTATTCAAAATGATGGTTTGTGCCGTTTTCACTGTATTTAATAACTGTTAGTTCTGTATCCCTTAACCGTTGCTCTAAGAACATAAGAATGGCCATACTGGGTCAGACCAATGCTCCATCTAGCCCAATATCCTGTCTTTCAACAGAGGCCAATATCAGGTGCTTCAGAGGAAATGAACAGAACAGGCAATCACAGAGTGATCCATCCCCTGTTGTCCACTCCTAGCTTTTGGCAAACAGAAGCTAGGGACACTTAGAGGATGGGGTTACATCCCTGGCTAATAGCCATTGATGGACCTATCCTCCATGAACTTATTTAGTTCTTTTCTGAACCCTGTTATAGTTTTGGCCTTCACAATATCCTGGCATCAACATCCACAGGTAGACTGTGCATTATGTGAAGTAGTACTTCCTTTTGTTTGTTTTTAAACCTGCTGCTTATTAATTTCATTGGGTGACCCTTAGTTATTGTGTTATGTGGAGGAGTAAATAACACTTCCTTATTCACTTTCTCCACACCAGTCAAGATTTTATAGACTTCTATTATATCCCCCCTTAGTCGTCTCTTTTCCAAGCTGAAAAGTCCCAGTCTTTTCTAGGATATGTAATATATAGAATGTATATTTTAGGTGTTGGGACATGTGAAAAGATGCCTGCTTGTCTGTCAGTGAGGGAGAACAGCTTTGTGAAAAGCTGAGCCAGCACCTGATCAGGTGAACAACTGGGTCAGCAGTTCAATCAGATGAACATCTTGGTCAGAAACCTGATCACATCAACAACTTAGTCAGCAATCCAATCAGGTAAACAGTAGGTTAGCAAAATAATCTTAGTGTTAAACAGAAAAATATTTATATAACTGTGATGGGGGTCCCAGTGGGTGCCAGCTGAGGTCACTCAATTAGAGTGAACTGCAAAGAATGGGGCAGATAATCCCCAAAACTAGTGGATATTTTCAATACTTAGATTTACCAAAACAGCATAAAACAGCTTCTTTATTACCTCACTGGTTGCCCAGAAGCCAACAACACAGTTCCCTTGAAGTAACCCAGCCTCAGGCCTCCATCCAGGTACCCAAGTCAAATATGATGAAGATTTCTGAAAATCTTATTTCATCGTATAAAAGAAAAAATTCCAACAATCCCAAAGGATCAGACACATTACCTCCCAGGTTAATGAATATTCCAGATCTTACCCAAATCACACTACAGCCAATTCTTATTAACTTATTTAAAATTTATTAAAAAAGAAGAGAGAGGAGTATGGATAAAAGATCACTATACATACAGACATGAGTTCAGTTCTTGAGCTTCAGATTCATAGCAGAGATGACAGGTTTCAGAGTAACATCTGTGTTAGTCTGTATTCGCAAAAAGAAAAGGAGTACTTGTGGCACCTTAGAGACTAACCAATTTATCTGAGCATAAGCTTTCGTGAGCTACAGCTTACTTCATCGGATGCATACTGTGGAAAGTGTAGAAGATCTTTTTATATACACACAAAGCATGAAAAACTACCTCCTCCCACCCCACTCTCCTGCTGGTAATAGCTTATCTAAAGTGATCACTCTCCTTACAATGTGTATCATAATCCATTTGGGCCATTTCCAGCACAAATCCAGGTTTTCTCACACACCCCCCCCCCCACAAAACCCACTCTCCTGCTGGTAATAGCTTATCTAAAGTGACCACTCTCCTTACAATGTGTATGATAATCAAGGTGGGCCATTTCCAGCACAAATCCAGGGTTTAACAAGAACGTCTGGGGGGGAGGAGGGTAGGAAAAAACAAGGGGAAATAGGTTACCTTGCATAATGACTTAGCCACTCCCAGTCTCTATTCAAGCCTAAGTCTCTATTCAAGTCTATCCCAGTCTCTATTCAAGCCTAATGATTTTCATAAATCATTATTATTTAATTTTTGATTAGGCTGATTCTCTACCCCAACTTTAAAATACCAACTATATCCTGAGGCAATGTTCAAATGCACCCATTTCTGGGTCTATCTTTATTAGTAACTCAAAAATAAAAATAGAGCATAAACATCAGTCTGAAAGCTTCTTCCCTCATTTTATAGTCTCCACCTTGGATTTCCTCTATCTTAGATCCCCCTGCCTAGAGAGCCACTTCTATCTCCCTTGTAATCCTGGGAGGAATTAACAAATAGTTCCTTCCACAATGAGTAAGCAGAACTTCAGCAAGGTTATAACACCTATTAACAGGGTGTGTCAAGAGAAGAGCCCTTCTACCCAAAGCACTGATGAAAGGTAACAGGACAAAGTGATAAAACAAAACATGAAAAGACTCAACAATAAAAAACAACTTGTGATTCTGAATTAGATCAAAATATGGGTTTACAAGAAAAGAAAAAGGAGAGACTTCAGCTTATTAGAAATACCGAGAAGTGAAAAGAGAACTTCTGAAATGGAATTTTAAAATGTGAAGTCAGAAAAACAGAGTTGAAGACATTTTCAAAAAGTGTTTTAAACTCAGTGGAGAAGGATTTACTAGACCATTGGTTCTCAAGCTTCTCCGCAGGACTCCTGACTAGCTAGCTAAGCAGGACCACTCTCTCATATGGCAATGTAGGAAGGGCAGGGTGGTTGCAACTTCTGACGCCTGGTCACAACCTCCAAGCTGAGAACCATGAAAGAGATAACCTAATATTCAGATGACTCACTTGCGTGCTGAGCAATAAGCAGCTAGAGAGATTTAAGCTTCTTGGGCCCTGCCTACCCTGTAGGAACCCTAGCTGCTTCTACCATAATTCTGTCATGGTTCCTCCAACCAGTGTGGTCAGACTCCCTTCCCTCCTTCCTCCCTCCCTCCCCCCCTAGCACTTTGCTTGGGCCTGGCATTACTTCAGTTGTGGCCAGAGTTCTACAATACATATTTGTTGAGTCATTTTTAATGTTTATGGGGGAAAACTTATGGAACAATTCTTTTTTGGACAGAGGATTTCAGTCTTCAGGGATGTGAATCCTGTACCTTTCATTAGCACTAGATTCACAAAAGTGGGGAAAATAAATTAAGTCCTGGAAATTAAGCAAAGCCAGTCATTTCTGCCTTAGGAGCAGCTAAGATTATCTATTTTCTCTGGATAAATAAGTTCTTTTTATTTCCAAATGAAGAATACTATCTTCTGCCTTAGCAATGCAGGAAAATAATTAGGTTTTTTTAAATGGAATCGTTTGGGAGTGGGGAAAAAAGAGGAACATAAAACCCTCATGCATCCTATGTGTATGGTGCTAAAACCTAGCGTTCTGAGGGTCACTTAAAAAATAGCCATTCTTTTCAGAGGTATCAGTTTCCAAGATAATTGCTTCAGGTCAGTTAGATTTAAGGTAGTCTATTATTCCCAACAAAACGTCAGCTCTTTCCTCCCACATGAAGTCCCTTTTATAAACAGGCAGGAGAAAAATAAGTTTTTTACATTCAACAAATCAGCTCAGCAGATAAGCAGAAACTAAACACAAAACAAAAGTTGCTGGTATAAACATGTGAGTCCTCTCTCTCATCCTCTCCCCTCCCCCATTTTACTTTCCCTTTTATAAATACTATTTTAAGGTTCTGTCTTGAAGCCGCTTTGTGGGCTAGATCCTTTGCTGGTGTAAATCAGCATAGCTTCATTGACTTCATTAATGCTACATTGATTTATTCCACAAGGGGATCTTTATTCCACAAGTTTACACACTTATGAACACATACTTATGTGCAAATCAATGGGGTTTATTGGGGGAACTAATCAAAGGTTGAGAAGAAGGAATATTATTCATCAATCCCTCTAAGTATTCACATAGTGATTATATTATGGGGTGAAATCCTGGCCCCATTGAAATCAATGGGTGTTTTGCTATTGTCACTGGCGGCAGGATTTCATTGTAATGTCTGAATGTCTCACAAGAAAACAGAGACTGGTCCGCTGTTGCAGGGGCTATCTCTCCCCTCCTGACTCAGGTAGGAAGGATGGTTTTAACTGGTGAGGGAAAACTAGATTTCAGAGAGAGGTTGTGCATTTGGACCAGGATTTAATCATCACTAACTGAAAGAATGCTAAACACAATTTGCTCTAATCTATGCGGACTGGTCGTTCTTGGTCAGAATCACGTTCCTGGTCAGAATCACGTCTGCTAACTCAGCTCTTCACAACTACATTTGAACCTAGCAGAATTCATGGCAAGGCAGGAAGGAACTGAATTCAAGTTATCACTTTTGGCCAGGGCACTTACTATTCAAAAGCAGCTCATTAAGCTGGAACAAATAGCAGGCAAGCCCTTGTACAGGAGGATGCTTATTTGGAGATGCAAGGGTTGGGATGAGAGATAAGTATTGTGTGTATATATACCTTCCAAATAACAAAGAAGTTTGCGAAAAACAGGAACCAAAACTGTTTGTCCAGAACAGGAATTATAATCCTGGAATGTATCTGGGAAACATTCAATGGGCATTTCATGAGAGATGGTCCTATCCTCCTTGGAGGGGACATCTCTGGAAATACCTTTGTGATGGGAGGTTATGGGAAGGCAGATCAAAGTAACCAGAAGACCCCATGGAGACAAAAAGTTGAAAGAGAGACAAGATCCACCCATGCCAGTGGCTGGGTATCACTGCCCTGCAAAAAGATGCTGCAGAAAGAAATAGGTTGGAACAGAGATGAGGACTTATTAATTAATGTAAGATGTTGCTTTCTGTCCTGTAACTGACCTAAAGGATATCTGTCTAAATAGGTTTTTGTAAAGTGTCAGTAGCTTCTTTGTTTAGTTTTCTCTCTACTCATATGATATCTTATTTTCATTTAACTCATGTCTTTAAAGCTATTTGTGAATTTCAGACATATCATCCCCTGTCATAAAAATAAAGGGAAGGGTAAACCCCTTTGAAATCCCTCCTGGCCAGGGGAAAGCTCCTCTCACCTGTAAAGGGTTAAGAAGCTAAAGGTAACCTCGCTGGCACCTGACCAAAATGACCAATGAGGAGACAAGATACTTTCAAAAGCTGGGAGGAGGGAGAGAAACAAAGGGTCTGTGTCTGTCTGTATGCTGCTCTTGCCAGGGACAGAACAGGAATGGAGTCTTAGAACTTTTAGTAAGTAATCTAGCTAGGTATGTGTTAGATTATGATTTCTTTAAATGGCTGAGAAAAGCATTGTGCTGAACAGAATAACTATTTCTGTCTGTGTATCTTTTTTGTAACTTAAGGTTTTGCCTAGAGGGGTTCTCTATGTTTTTGAATCTAATTACCCTGTAAGATATCTACCATCCTGATTTTACAGGGGGGATTTCTTTATTTCTATTTACTTCTATTTTTTATTAAAAGTCTTCTTGTAAAAAACTGAATGCTTTTTCATTGTTCTCAGATCCAAGGGTTTGGGTCTGTGGTCACCTATGCAAATTGGTGAGGCTTTTTATCCAACATTTCCCAGGAAAGGGGGGGTGCAAGTGTTGGGAGGATTGTTCATTGTTCTTAAGATCCAAGGATCTGGGTCTGTAGTCACCTAGGCAAATTGGTGAGGCTTTTTACCAAACCTTGTCCAGGAAGTGGGGTGCAGGGTTTTGGGAAGTATTTTGGGGGGAAAGACGCGTCCAAACAGCTCTTCCCCAGTAACCAGTATTAGTTTGGTGGTGGTAGCGGCCAGTCCAAGGACAACGGGGGGAATATTTTGTACCTTGGGGAAGTTTTGACCTAAGCTGGTAAAGATAAGCTTAGGAGGTTTTTTCATGCAGGTCCCCACATCTGTACCCTAGAGTTCAGAGTGGGGGAGGAACCTTGACATCCCCACTAAATTAATCTTGAAGGAAAAGTAGTGAATTAGGGGTAAAACATATCCCAATCACAATTCTTAGTTAAAAGGACACAGACTAAGTATTTGTCTTCTATAAAGTGTGCTGCTTTCAGGATGGCTTCAGAAACTCCTAATGACCATAGACAAGAAATGAGTTTTTAAAGGGTCAAGGTGACATAGATCACAAAGCTGCAAGGAAGCCCTATGGAGTATTCAAAATTGGGGCCTTTAGTTCATTCAGACATGAGACATTCTCTCTCCCTGCCCTGGCATTATTTCTTTGATATCTTTCTCTAATTGATCTCTAAAGTATGCTCTCCTGACTGATGAAATAATCTATTTATATATATTTTATGAACAACATAACTGATACAATTGTCTCACTAATTTAACTATAATTATAGCCTTGTTTGTTTGCCTGACCTAGAGCCAGCCTAGGATGATCATAATCTGTCTGACTGAATAATCAATTCTACCCATGCCTCACCATCATAAATCAGCATACTCTTTCCTTGGACTGAAATTAAAAACAAAACCAAAAAACTGCACATGCAGGGCATCGTCCTCTGCAGAGTAATGTGGTGGTTTGGATTCCGCCGAAGGATGTGAGGCAGATGATTCATTATTTATATAACCTTTGCCTGCATTGCATACCTGAGTTACTTGAGCAAATCACAAATGTTTGTGCTAGTAGATTTGTCTGCAGACAATTGGTCTGATTCACTTACGTTTTTAATGGATCTAAAAGAAATTTAGAAAAATTATAAAGTTTACTTCTTTGTAGTCCAAATCCTTATTAAAGTCCAAATCCTTATTAAACAGGCAGGGAAGAACTATGGTTTAAGTTCTTTTTTGAAATCCAAATCATGTTTGTACTTTAGGGAAAAAAGCAGGGGCTAACATAGTTTGCATGAGCTTAAGATGATTAACCTACTTTATATCATTGTCCCTACACTGCATGCAGTTAATCATTAATTTTTACCACAGTGACTCTCACAATTAGGCAAAACAGTATTTATCTTTTTTCTATATTTAGAATAATTAACATAAGCTATGTTTAATCTTTTTTCATGCTTAACTACACTCAGATAGATGAATTACATCTTTCACACCTTTAGTCTTCCATTAGATCTGATGTCCATTAATGCTGAAGAAACAGGTATGGATTTTTCATCAGCCATGAATAGCCAGTTTTAAGTTTCACTGTTAGGTGTTTTCCCACTCAAAATCTGTTCTCTCAGTTGGTATTTTCCTAAAGCTTTTTGATTTACTGCTAAATAAGACCAGTAAAATAGAAGACTACTACACGATACTTTTCTTATCTTGAGTGTAACCTACATACACAGTAAAATTCTATATGGCAGCCTTGGTTCTACAAAACACCCAAGAGTGTGTTTGGGATTTAGACTGTGTTTTTAGAGATACAGTTGAGTAAGTTCATAAAAAATTGTACTATAGGCTATATAACTGTCATGCTATATTCCATCCCATATTACTTTCTAATAGAGTAGAGTATTGGGAAAAGCAGCTGTGTTTCCAAGTTCATAACCATGGGCCATCTGTAGAGATGAGACCCTCCAGTTACAGCAAAATTAGATATATAACTATCAGTTATGCCTTTCATGCATTTAAGGCAAGTGAACTTTGGTTTTTAGCTATTCCAGGTAATATGTTAGGCATGTATTTAATAATTGGATTTAGAGAGAATACTTTCTCAATGGATATCGGAGTCTGCAATCCCAGCTCTGTTACGTACCTAAAGGTTTGCAATTCAGAAAGGAAGCTGACAAAAGGAGAATGCTTTATATTCTAAGACACCATACATTTTTCTTTCTACCTACTCACATTTTCTTATGAAAAGTTGAAGTTTTGGGGAGCCATGTAAAAGTATAGCAGACCTTATAGGTCTTTGTGTGATTCTGGGCTCCTGTGAAACCTTATAAGCCATTAATCCTATTTTAAAAAGTGGTAAAATAATTATTTAATGTTGTTGTTTATAGAAAATTAACACACTCTTGTGTTTGTGAAAGCTGGCACATATAATTGTGGGCACCTGAATGTATAAATATCCCATATGGGGTTTTTTCAGGACCTTAAGGTAGCTCATCAGACCCACCGGTCATAATTCTCGGCTAGGCAGAAATACATTGTGTCCATCAGAAAATATCATGTAGACAATAGCAACATTCCAGATTTATGAAGTGTTCATTTTCTGTAAATCTGGAAATAACTTTTTCCCAGGAAGTGCTTAGTACTTTAAGGAATGACATCACAATGGCAGCCTCTCTGAAAGGGTACTGCATCTCTATACAACACAGGAATACCGTCAGTTAAGGGTCCTGTGATGCGTTTGGTAATGGTTCTTTCTCCTCATTTGAAGGAATTAACAAGGAAAATCCATTTTAATTTTTCTTTAAAAAGTAAATTCCTACTTGTTTGGAATGTAGATTCCAAAGAATCCTCTTCCTGACCTTTCCTCAAATCCTCAGTTCAGCAAAGAATGTAAGCACATGCTTAAGTCAATGAGACTTAACTATAAATGCATGCTTAAGTGTTTTGCTGAATACAGATCTGCTTGAAGTTAAGCACTTAAGTATTTTACTGAATTGGAGTTTGGATGTATAGCATTGTCCCTTTTACTGGTTCAGATTAAAAAAAAAAAATCCATCCCAGCCTCTGGACTTTTTCAGTTCAGAGATGATACTTGGCACCTCTCTTGTGGAAAACTCATTGGAAATGAGTCTGGTATGTTAGTTCTATTGAGTACTATATTATCTTACCATTGTGGGAATGTAAGGTGACAACTGATGCTTTGTGTATCCACAATTATATAAATACCAATTATAAGTGTATACCTGTATAGATAAATCAAACTGCCCTGACTCTTTAATTTCTTTATACAACCTCTTATTAGAGTTTGGCAGGAAATGGTTTCTCTATCCTGTGATAATGTGAGATTTCAATAATTTTTTCCTGTTATGCTTCAGGATGAAAGAGGGACCTTTCGCCTGATTCAGGGCAGGCATTTGAACTTGGGTCTCCCATCTGCCAAGTGAGGGCCCTGACCACTGGACTATAGTGTCAATCTCTCCTTTTTTTTTTTTCTCTAGCCCAATGAATACATAATAATTTATACAAAGTGAAACAGCACCAACAGGAGAGATTCCAAAAGAGAGACTGAATCTATAGCCTAGTGGTTAGGCTACTCAGATGAGATAGGGGAGACTGGGGTTCAAATTCCTGTATGTACCCAGGTAAGTGCCTTGGGCTATTGGCAATTCTGCGCTTGTTTCATTTTGACCAGAATTCCATCCTGGACCTGAGAAACCTTCCCAACTAAAGTTTTATTGCAGCTAAGGCTTTCCTGTGAAAAAAGTTTCAGTTGCAACAAATCAACATTTTCCGACAAAAAACATGTTTGACAAAAAATTTGCAACCAGCTCTACCTCTTACTCACTTCAACCACATCCGCATTTGTTCGCAATATCATACTTATAACTATATACATTTTATTTCTTAAAAAACGACACTTAATTATACTCTTACTGCACAACTGAATTTGAAACATAAACCACAGCATACACTATCTGAGCCCTTACATACTATTCCTTGCTTATAAAATAAAGGAGTATCTTCAGTGAATCATTCCTTATGGTCAATAGACTTTGAGATTCCTCTTAGGCTAATGCAAATTTTGACTCCTGATGTTTTAGAATATAATGTTCTGAACAGTACACTCAAGCTACTCTTAAATGTACTTCATTATTGTGTTTCGTTTACCTTTATTATCATTAAACATTTTCACATACACAGTGAGCATTAGACACCATCACCAACACAGACACCATCTTGAGATTGGCTGAAAAGATGGCTCCTAAAGCTCTGAGAGTCTAATGACAACTAACAGAAGAGGTAAAATATGTTACCTCTGAAGGGTTTGATGAGTCTTTGGTTTGTGGGAATCTGGTCATAAATCATGTGTGCCTGATGTACACATGAATTATGAACTCCTCACACCTGAAAAGGAAAGGTGATCATAAACCTAAGTATTTGAGAGAACATACAGGCTTACTAATTTTGATCTTTTAGAGTAAAGAGGTGATGTAATTCATGTTACCTGGCTCCAGATGAACTTTTGGAAATGTCTTTTGGAGACGACAAGCCTGAGCTCACTCATTAAAACCAGTGATTTCAGGGTGATTTCAGTTCAGGAGGAGTGTGATAAGGCTCTAGTTTTGTAATAGATATGTATAAAAAATGAAGCTTACTTAGGTGAAGGAAAGGAAAGGAAAGAATCAACTGGGTGGGTAGATGTACTGCACACCCACATGTATAGATTTTACATTTAATATTTAACATAAAATATGGCACATTAAATGAGGAGTGTATCTTTGAATATTGTAGAGTCCATTTACCATTGTAAATAGTGTACTAAATTCCAGACAGAAGAAGGAAAGACAGTAAACTCATGGTCTGCTGTTAACTCTGTGATAGTCTATAAATGGGTCACAGTCTACCATTTGGGCAGCCATGCTTTAAATGAATACTTGAGAAAAGAATAGAGCTGTTAGACGAATGAGGCCTATAAACTACGTATTGGAGAATACAGATTGCTAGGTCTGGCACATGTTTTATGTATAAGTCTGCTCCATTTACATAACCCCTAGACACCAGGATGTAAACCGTTGTGATTAACCTTGATAGTAGAAGAATGTGGAAATGTAAACTGTATGCCAAAGATTAGGATATACCTGTGGTACCTTAGAGTGGCATGTATTCATATATTTACAACCAACAGCATAAAGTAATACCAATGTATGGTTTTGGAGTGGCTGTTTTCTTATGAGTAAGGCTGCGAGTCTGTCATGGAAGTCATGATTTCTGTAACTTTCTGGGACCTCCATGACTTCTGCAGCAGCTGACACCAGGGCTTCCCTAGCAGCTGCTGCGGAAGTCTTGGACCACTGCATTCCACCACCTCCACCAGCAGCCGTGGTCTCGGGCTGTGCGCTGTCACCACCACACCCCGCCCCCCCATCCTCCCCAAGCACCAGTAGCGGTCCCAGGCCACACCACCCGCAGCTTTTCCAGGCCACCCCCTGCCCTGGAGCACTCATGGCAATCCCAGAGCCCCCTCTCCAGAGCACCCAAGGTTTAGTCAGGGGTATTTAGTAAAAGTAATGGACATTCACAGGCCATGAATTTTTGTTTACTGCCTGTGACTTGTCCATGAGTTTTAGTAAAAATACCCCTGACTAAAATGTAGTCTTACCTGTGACGGCCTGTGATGGAGTGTACCTTTGAAGCTCCTTACAGGGGGCCACGCTGTTCTACTACACCTTATTACAGGAAGCAGCAAAGTGATAGAAAAGGAGCAGTGAAGATGAGTCCTCCAGGCCTGCTTATAGAGGCTTTACAGAAGCAGCCAATCAGAGCCCAGCAGGCTCAGATAAAAAGAGGTTCAGGACCTTTACGGGTCAGTTTTGGGCTGGGACCAGAGGGACAAGAAAGGCTTTGCCTCTCTGGCCAAAAGAGCTTGAAGAATAACCCTGTTTGTTTCTGGCTGCATATATTTAAGCTGGTTTTGCAGGGAGACAGAAGACGTAAGACTCAGGCTTCTTGTCTCCAAAACACATTTCCTTAAGTCTGAGGGTGAAAGGGGCCAGATAGGAAGAGACCCAGGGAAAAAGCAGCAACTAACTGAAATCGAGCAATACATCGCTGGTGTTTATAGGGTCCCTGGGCTGGAACCCGGAGTAGCTGGCAGGCCTGGATTCCCCTAACAGCCACAGTGGCAATAACCCCAAGAAGGGGGCAGAGCTTATTTGAGAGCCCAAACAAAGGGCTGAATTTAAAAGCCCCAGACCTGGGGCTGAAAACCCTAGTGAGGGCAACAGGACCATTCATTTACTGGACTCTTTACTACCCTGGAAGGGGTTCATTTGGACTTTTTGACTTGGCCAAAGGGCCAAGCTACAGAAAACCCACCAAGGTTGGCCATCAACCTGCAGGGGATACCAGAGATGAGAAATAGATGGTAGTACCAGACTCAGCTGCTGGGAGTCACTCAAGAGGTGAGTTCCCCCCTTAGAGGGCCCCACCACCCTATCTGAATAAGTTAGATTTCTAGGGAGAGGTGAGCTAAAAATAGCCTCACAAGTGGAGTGCATGAGTCAGGTTCCTTTTAAAGACGGTGCCTCCCTTCTCAAATAATCTAATGCTAAAGAATACATGCTTCCATTCAGGCACTATGTTTCAGAAACCTCTACCCTGTGTTACTCTATTCAAATATCCCTTTTCTGGAGCTATAATAATGGAGAATTTTCAGTGGCAGCCTTTGAGGGTTTAACATAATCACTGCAGAAACAGGTATTTTACAGTGCATAAAGGAACTTACAGAATGGTTCCTCCCCCTCCCCCCCAGCACACTCTCAGTTTTATATGATTCATAGGGAAAACAAGCACATAAATCAACTGTGTATTGTAGTTTGAGAAGATTTAAAGCTACCATGCATTTCCAAATAGAAAACAGTCCCAAAGTACAATACCCTTTGTTTCTCACCAGCAAAGAACTACATGAATAAAGATCACATACTATATATATAATACATGGAAGCAACACTATGTGAAAAGGTACTAAAAAAGATTCTGTTACTGATGAATTGTGAGGTGTTCCTGTGGATTGCCAGAATAGACCAAAATGAGCTAGCTATATGATATAATAAATATTCTATCACACCACCCACATTTGTATTCTGAAATATTTTTATGTTGTAACAGGTTAAATATGATCTAGAAAAGTCATTCTCTCTTCTTACTGAGCTCTTTTTAATTCCATCAGCTATAATTTGCTATTTTACCTAGATAATGACCATATTGCAAAAACCATGAACTCCTTTTAAGTAAAAAGAAAAGGAGTACTTGTGGCACCTTAGAGACTAACCAATTTATTTGAGCATAAGCTTTCGTGGGCTACAGCTCAAAGCACCTTAGAGACTAACCAATTTATTTGAGCATAAGCTTTCGTGGGCTACAGCTCACAAGTGAGCTGTAGCCCACGAAAGCTTATGCTCAAATAAATTGGTTAGTCTCTAAGGCTTATGCTCAAATAAAAAAGCTTATGCTCAAATAAATTGGTTAGTCTCTAAGGTGCCACAAGTACTCCTTTTCTTTTTGCGAATACAGACTAACACAGCTGTTACTCTGAAACCTATCCTTTTAAGTAAGATACTTTATTTCAGAATAAATATAACAGAAATCAAAGGATCTATGTTAGTATTTTAAAAAGGGAGGTTCCCACTACATTTTTAAAGAAAGAGGTTCTGCACAGATATTTGAAACAGTATTTTTCACCATTTTTACAAGATTGTCTGAAAGTATAAAAGACACCAGGTAAGCAATGGAAGCAGGGCGAGGGTGGGGAGCCATAATGCTAAGCTTTTTATCCTGTCGTTGTTAGTATGATGTGCTGTAGTAGCCAGAGAAGTCAATCAGGATTCAGACACTTATTGTGCTAAGTGATGGACAAACACACATCCAGATACTGTCCCTGGCCCAAAGATCTTGCAGATTAATTAGGTTTGGAAGGATTAGATTTTTATCAGTAAATATCAATTTCACCATATACACACAAACCAACAACAAAAAATTTCCATCATTACATAGTCAGTAATGATTTAAATGTACAGAAAGGCAATGTAAGAAAAATGCTGCTTGTTAGGTGGAGGGAGAGCGCGCGCAGCGACGCTGCTGCAGCCTCCCCAGCTCCGGGAAGGCGGGTAGTGTGGCCTCAGCCCCCTGGAGCCCAGCGGCACCACCAAAGCGGGGCCCTGGGGGGCTGGAGTGTGGGCGGGGCCACACCTGGCTGTTTGGGGAGGCACTGCCTACCCTGCCCGACGCAGTCGGAACCGGAAGTGACGGGTCGGTCCTGGAAGTGACAGATTCGTCACTCCTGCCCTGGGCCTCGCAACCCCCCAGGGATGGCTCTGCTATTATGTAATCATCCACCTTTTCCCGTTTCCAGTTTTCCTTTTAAAACTGCTGTCCTTGCAAGTTTCCAGTGGCTCAGTCCTCCGATGGGCCCATACCCTGCCTCCCAGGGATTGCTGGAGTGCGGTGTGCTCTAGCTACACCCACACTAGCCCTGTCCTGTCCTGATATGCCCCTCCACCAGAACCTGGGTATTGGGGGCGGTTATATGCCACCCAGGGATTTTTTCCTATATCAGGGGAATTCCCATCTGACTATGCAGGCCCTAGGAGCCCCTAAAATGGTCAGCGTGGGTTAGGCCTTTACATTGCAGTTGAGTCCAGGGATTTTAATCTCTGCCTATTTCCAGTATTTTAAAATATATTTTTAAATATCTATTTTGTAATGAATCAATTCACTGGTTATCCCGTTTTTCTTCTGTCATACCCTTTCCAAAGTCCTGTTGCTTCCTCTCCCTCACAGTCAAGCCTCCTTTAACAAAGCACAAAATAAAACCTCCACAGATAACAGGAGGTGATGTCACTGGATTTGAGGCACTGAATTTTGTGTCCCCTTCTGTGGCTATTTCGTAGGGAGAGCTGGGGCAAAACACCTTTTGCAAAAGTAAAGTACAATCCCTGCTGTAAAACACTTGTACTTTTATATGTTAAAAGTACAGAGCTATTATGCAAACTATATTTCAAGTCAGCACTATTCAACAGAGTATCGCTGTAGCTCATGAAAGCTTATGCTCAAATAAATTGGTTAGTCTCTAAGGTGCCACAAGTACTCCTTTTCTTTTTGCGAATACAGACTAACACGGCTGTTACTCTGAAATCTGCTAGAACTGTCGTGTATTAAAAATATTATTTAATTCCAATGTCTGTCTCTCTCTCAACACTTCTAATGTGCTTATCAGCATAAAGAACAGGAGTACTCGTGGCACCTTAGAGACGAACAAATTTATGTGAGCATAAGCTTTTGTGGGATACAGCCCACTTCATCGGATGCATAGAATGGAACATATAGTAAAAAGATATGTATATATATATATATATATATATATATATATATATATATACACATGCATACATACAGAGAACATGAAAAAGGTGGAGTAAGAGACTAATTAATTAAGATGAGCTGTTATCAGCAGGAGGGAAAAAAACACTTTTGTAGTGATAATCAAGATGGCCCATTTAGACAGTTGACAAGAAGGTGTGAGGATGCTTAACATGGGGTTCCAACAGGAAACCATATGACAGTTTGGTTATCAGCATAGCAAAACAGAGCTCTGCCACATCCCTGGTATGCCCTGTTCCTGGCACACTCCTCCTTCCCTCAGCATGCCCCTATACTAGTGCTAGGCAAAAATTTTCAACTAAAACTTATTTCAGTGAAAAATGCAGATTCAAGTTGACCAAAGCATTTTGTGAATTTGTGTTGGTTTTGGAAAATTGTTTCAGTATAAAAAAAATTGTAAGAGTTTAAATATTTTGTTTTGACATTTTCAATTTGCACCATTTTGACTTTTCATATTGAAATTACTTTTCATTTAATTGTAACGAATTAAGAAGGGGAAAATCTCAAAACTGAAATAGAACGTTTTGTTTTGGATGAAATGAAATGTTTCGTTTGACCTGAAACTAATTTTTTTTTATTTGCCAAAAATTTCAAAAAAATGTTTCAGTCAACCCAAAACATTGTTTTAAAATTTTTCTGTAACAATCCATTACTGGTGCTGCGCTACCCTACATCTAGCATGAGACATGGCTGGTACAAGAGTTGGCACAACTGTTTCGAGCCATAATTTGAAAATGCCACTTTTTGCAACGCTTCCTGTGCCAGTGTTGGTGCACAGGGCAGAAACTATTCTCTTCCCATTTCTCTGTCATTTGCTGCTGCTTCCATCTGCTCCATAGTGTTAAGATCAATTATTCTGCCCTCCCTCCTAAAGGTTCTTCTTAAAGTTTCTCTTGTGTGAGAAAACAAGGGCACCCTACTTGGTTTCCACTTGACAGCTTCATATGGGAATCTGTGTGTTGGCATCAAGAGTACATGGCCCAGATAGGTCCAGCTCTTCCTGCTAATCCTTGTAGAAACAAGCTGCTTGTTGGTAATTTCTCAGCTCTCTTTGTGGGTGAAGAAGTCTGTCCAACTAATGCCCAGAACCTTTTGTAGGCACTTATTTTGAAAGTGTCTAATTTTCTGTCTAACATTTTAGTAGATTTCCAGCTCTTGCAACTATGTTAGCACTAAGAATATATCTGAACTGAAAAATCTCAGTTCAGTTCTGGTGCTGTACATCTTTAATTTCAATTTACTGCTGAGTTTAGTAAATGTTGTGGATGCCTTTCAGATTCCTGAGGCCACTTCCTTCTTGAGGTTTCTATTGGCCAATATGGTGCTTCCCAAGTGGGTGAACTGTTCTACTTCCTTGATATTTTTGCCTCCTAATGTGGATGTTCCTACTGGGTTTCAAGGTTGCTTGTTTTAGCATAATTAACTTTGGGCCCTGCTTGGCCTGCTATTTTTGCTAGGCTGTCCGTCTGTATGTAAACTTTCAGGTGTGTCACTCAGCAGTGCAATATCATCAGCAAAGTTTAGATCTTCTAGGCATTTGCCACCTACCCACGCTATACAACTGTTTGTGTTGCTAATACACTTCTTCGTTATCCAGTCTACAGCAATGCCAAACAGCAGTAGAGATAAAATTCAGCCTTATTTCACACTACTGTCCATGTTGAATCACTGTGGTGTCTGGTTTTTCACCCTTAAAAAGCACTTTGCATCTCTGTACTTGGCCCTGGTGATGCTGACAACTTTAACTGGGATGCCGTAGGACTGAAGAGTAGTCCACAATGTATGTCTGTGGTGGCTCTCAAATGCCTTTTGAAAATTAATGAAATTGATGATGAGCGGAGCTTGCCATTCTATCCATTCTCCTATGAGAGTCCATAATGTAAATATATGATCTACACAGACTCATTTTGGCCTGAATCCAGTCTGTTCTTCCTTAAGCTTTCCATCCAGCATCACAATGCACAAGAGTTTCCCTACAACAGAGAGTAATGTAATCCCTGTCCCAGTGTTACAAAAAGGGTGATCTTACTGACTGTATATTCTGACAATGATTCCATGTTTCCACTGGTCAGGAGGGGTCTCTTTTTCTCAAACTTGGTTTAACAGCTCTACCAGTTTTGTTAGTGTGATGATATCAAGTACTTTTAGCATTTCTGCTGTGATTTGACCATCTGCCTCCCCTGTTATTTTTCAGTTTCTCGACTACAGCCTGTACATCCCTGTTGAGCCTTTGTTAATGTCAAGTTGATCAGGTTCATGTTTTATCAACATCTGGTACTTAAGTGGGTCTGGGTCTGTTGAGGACTTCTTTAAAACGCTCTGCCCATCTTTTTTTCTGTTCTACCTCAGTTGTAAGTATTTTTCAATACTTTGCTTTCTATTGGACCACTTCTTATTTTGAAATATCCACGCAGGGTTTTATTCACTTGGGAAACCTCTGATTTCCTATCCTAGCAACAAATTCAGTGGCTAGGTCTTCAGCGTATCCCCATACCTTTTCTTGTGTTGCTTTTTGCCCTTGGGTCTGTACCCACGTGGCTAGCCAGTGCTGCTGCTCATGCCATACTGCTATTTTTAGTGCACTAACTCGAGCAGAACTAGTACGTCTGTCTACCCTGGCTGAGAGGCACCCTCCTAGTGGCAAGATAGACATATATTTGGAGAGAAGTAATCTAAAATATCTTAAATCAAAATACAATATTTAAAACACAGATTTGGCCTGATTCTCTGCTGCATTGTACCATGTAGCACAGAGCTGGAAAGTAAGCACTGAGTGTGTGTAAAACACTTATTTTGTTCAGGTGTAAATGACTACCCAACGTGCAAGCAGGTAGAGAATCAGGCTCTATGCTTTGCCAAATCTTATCTTTCCTATATAGGCAGCTTTTTCACTAGAAAAGGCTGTAACTGCACATAGTACTGGCTCAGAATATCTGAAAATCCTACATTTACACCTCGCAGGAACAGTTTTGATGTCTCTCACTTCCTGCTCAGGGGGAAAAGAATTCACAAAATTGAATACCACAGAAACTCAGCCTAGACTTGAGGCATAAGATTTATGGTATATTCAGTGAAACTATAATACAAAGAAATTCCAGGATAAAAAATATGGTCCTCCATTTATATTTGCATAGATATGAAAGACTATAATACAACAACTAGATCTGAGTAGAATATTATTGCGCAGTTATGTTCACTCAGCCACTCACATTTCCCAGACAGGCATTTTAGCATCAAATTATATGACAAACTAACATTCAACATAGATTGTTCTGTTTTGAAATTTTGAACCAACAACTTAGCAACAAGTAATAGAAGTAAAAGAAAAACAAAAATGGACAAGAAAGGACACGTCTACTTTCTACCTCTGATAAATGTGCAATATATTGTAAAACAATGGGAATTCACTGTACCGCCATTCTTAAAGCATCACATAGTGAGTGGAGGAAACAGTCTACAGCAGTGGTTCCCAAACTTGTTCCGCTGCTTGTGCAGGGAAAGCCCCTGGCGGGCTGCGCCGGTTTGTTTACCTGCTGTGTCCGCAGGTTCGGCCGATCGCGGCTCCCAGTGGCCGCAGTTTGCTGCTCCAGGCCAATGGGAGCTGCTGGAAGCGGCACGGGCCAAACCTGCGGACGTGGCAGGTAAACAAACTGGCCCGGCCCGCCTGGGGCTTTTCCTACACAAGCGGCGGAACAAGTTTGGGAACCACTGGTCTAAGGAGAGCTGAGAACTATAATAATTGGCACTGGCAGTAACTTAAGTCCATTGCCAGCCCAGTATAAAGTTGCATTTTAGTCTGAATGCTGACTGATATATCTGTGGAGAAACTTTCTGTTCACCCTAATTAAACTGGATAGTGCAATTCACAAGTTGTTTCTAGATCACTGCTCTTCTTACTTTAATGGAAATCAATGAAAAATAAGTACGGTTCTAAAGCAGGAAGTAAAAGTACATACTCAATCTCAGAAAAACAGTGCACGGATATTTTGACCAGAGCAGAAAACACTGGTGACCCACATCATTTACTGAGTTAATACAAAATACTGCTGAATATATTACAGTATTTGTTTGGTAACTCCATTGGAAATAAGTCTCTCAATAGTAAGTACTGAATGCTATTGTTACTGAGTTATTATTTGATAATACAGGGTAGAAGCCTGTCTCCAGTACACAGCCTAAACAACTGGGTTTGAATGGTGGAAAACTGTGGAATGGGAGAAAAAAAGTCCCCTTAGATCAGCAAGTGAAAACAGAACTGCACGGTGGCTGCTGTTACAGCATAAAGCCTGCAACCTGCCCATTGCTGCCATGTGATCCTCTCCACAGAAGGGAAGAAAGCCCAGTTCCTTTCTCCACTCTGTTCTGCCCCAAAGATCTCCCTTGCAAACTGGGACGCAAGTAGGCCCTATAGAGCTATAACTTTCGAACAAACAAGATGCAGCACCACCTTACAGGTTCCATGCACAGAAGAAACCCCCTGGTTCTGCTGAATCATAGAGATTTCCATATGTATTGTAAATGCCTGGTATCTCTTATTCTTTAAAAGCATTCTTTCCTTAACACTATGAACCCAGTTATCTCCTCAATGAACCCAGTTATCTCCTCAATTCTCCTTCTGGTGGAGGCACAGCTGTGTGGATACGTATACTATCTACTCACTCCACAGAAGGAAACAAGCAGCAGAGGTCTGTGGAAGGTGTAGCAGAAAGAGAGCGAGTGTAACTCTATGGATAACATTGTTTTCCTTATTTTAACACAGCTCCTTGTTCAGGTGTTACAAGAAACTGATTCTGTTAGTGATACTTTACCATTGTCATGTGACATCGCCTCCTCCCTCCCAATAGCTTTTGCAGAGTCCCTGGAGCCCCTCCATCTCATTGTTTCTTCGCCCCTTCCAGAGTACTCCTTGCTGCTGCATCCCTCCATTCCCCCACATTTCTCAGCACTCCTCCATTTCCCTTCCCCCTCACTCTCTACTGCCTCTCTTCCTCCTCCTCTCCCTATTCATTGCGTTCCCTCTTGCCCATTTCACACCCATTGCTGTCTCCCTCTCTTCCTTGTTTCAGGGCTATCTCCATCTTTTCTTCCCTCCCACTATTGCTTCCATCCTCTCCCTACTCAGTGATCTCCCCAGTCCTGCTTCAGCTTCATTCCCTTTCAACACGTGCCATTCAGTGCTTCCCATTCCACTCTTCTGACTCTCAGAACCCCACAATGCCAACTGTCAAAGCGTTCACTGTTACTTAAAAGCAGCTCCTAACAGGCCTGATAATCTCCCCATACGCAGCACACCGTTTTCATGGTACTCATCTATAAATGATGGCATGTGAGGTTTCTAGTAAAAGCTTATGTCATCCTGATCCTCATTATTATTGCAAGATGCATAGATGGATGATATTTAAGAAGTTGTGTATATGCACTGAAAATATGTTTTAAAGTCTGTCACCAACCAAACAGAAAAACAAGTTTCTTCCAGAGAGGAGATGAGGTGTGTTTCTCTGTAGAAATGTAAATTAAACATTGTAAGCCAGCACAATAGAAGCCCCATTACATACTGAGTCAACAGGAAAGGAGCACATCAGAGTATAAACCACAGAGGGTTGTCCTCTCTCTGGGGGCAGACAATGACTTTGGAGACTATAAGGGAAAGGCAAAATGACACCCTTTTATCCTGCATCTAGGAAAAAATTGGGCTTGATTGAAAATGTTATAAAGGACATTTGGAGTAAGCTTTTTTGGCCAGATGGTTAGCATATTAAAGTTAAGTTTAGTCTCTACGAATCATGTTATGATTTTGTTTTATATGCAACCTTTTTGTTTCCATTATCCTTACTTATGATCTCTTAAATCTTAACCTTTGATAATAGACTTTTGATTGATTTCACTATAAATCTCTCTCTCTGCTGCAATGTTTTATAGGAGTTGATCCTAAGTTGAATCTTATGAACTAGCCTGTACACTGTTCCCCTGGGGACAGCAGACCTGGTACTACTCTGAGTGTTCCGTTGATAAGGGGCTGAACACTATAGGGGAATGCTTCAAAGGGATTCAAGGACTCAGTCACCATTTGTTAACCTGTAAGGCAAAGTAAGGGCTGGCATAGCCCAGAGGAGATTGTCTGGGTGGTGTTAGGGACCTGACACCCAGTTAAGCACAAGCAATTCTCCCTCTCACTGGAGGCAGGAATGGTGACTCGCAGTTCAGGTCATTCTGAGAACCATTACACTTCCCCTGACAACTTCTGTGCTGTTGTTCTCCCTCTCTACTACAGCTTGTCAAACTCTGTTGTGTGGAAAGTTTCCCCACTGAAAATACAGTTTCATACAAAATACAGTAAATTATTTTTTTTCTTTTGTTGGGAAAATGTCAATCCTGGTGAAAAATTTCAGTTTTCCCCTAGGATATTTCAAAAAAATATTTCAAATCACCTAAAAGGTCACTTTGTGGTTTTTTGATTACAAATTTAGGTTTGCCAACAAACTCTTTTCTCTCTAGTGGGTGATACAACCCCTCTCCCATTTCTCCCCCTGTCCCTCCCCCTCCCCCCAGTGCCTTTTCCCTAAAGTGAGAAGTAGATAAGAGAAAGGGGAGTGAGTTAGAATAAGTGTATGGCTAAAAGCTACCTTTGCATCCCTCCTGCCTCTTGAGCCTTCAATGCAGCTCAGGCGTAGTCTTCAAGGCATTAATTGCAAAGGTATAACTGACTACCAATACCTGGGAACAAAGGATAGGAATAAATGGTAAATTTTCAGAATGGAGAGGGGTAACTAGTGGTGTTCCCCAAGGGACAGTCCTAGGACCAATCTTATAAATGATCTGGAGAAAGGGGTAAACAGTGAGGTGGCAAAGTTTGCAGATGATACTAAACTGCTCAAGATAGTTAAGACCAAAGCAGAGTGTGAAGAACTTCAAAAAGATCTCACAAAACTAAGTGATTGGGCGACAAAATGACAAATGAAATTTAATGGTGATAAATGTAAAGTAATGCACATTGGAAAAAATAATCCCAACTATACATACAATATGATGGGAACTAATTTAGCTACAGCTAATCAAGAGAAAGATCTTGGAGTCATCATGGATAGTTTTCTGAAGATGTACACGCAGTGTGCAGCGACAGTCAAAAAGCAAACGGGATGTTAGGAATCATTAAAAAAGGGATAGAGAATAAGATGGAGAATATCTTATTGCCCTTATATCAATCCATGGTACGCCCACATCTTGAATACTGCATACAGATGTGGTCCCCTCATCTCAAAAAAGATATACTGGCATTAGAAAAGGTTCAGAAAAGGGCAACTAAAACGATTAGGGGTTTGGAACGGGTCCATCTGAGGAGAGATTAAAGAGGCTAGGACTTTCAGCTTGGGAAAGAGGAGACTAAGGGGGGATATGATAGAGGTATATAAAATCATGAGTGGTGTGGAGAAAGTGAATAAGGAAAAGTTATTTACTTGTTCCCATAATATAAGAACTAGGGGTCACCACATGAAATGGGTAGCAGGTTTAAAACAAATAAAAGGAAGTTCTTCTTCACTCAGTGCACAGTCAACCTGTGGAACTCCTTGCCTGAGGAGGTTGTGAAGGCTAGGACTATAACAGGGTTTAAAAGAGAAATAAATACATTCATGGAGGTTAAGTCCATTAATGGCTATTAGCCAGGATGGGTAAGGAATGGTGTCCCTAGCTTCTGTTTGTCAGAGGGCGGAGATGGATGGCAGGAGAGAGATCACTTGATCATTACCTGTTAGGTTCACTCCCTCTGGGGCACCTGGCATTGGCCACTGTCGGTAGGCAGGATACTGGGCTGGATGGACCTTTGGTCTGACCCAGTATGGCCATTCTTATGTTCTTATGGTGCCAACATGCAAGTAAACAATGAGGAAGGCATTTTTTCATGAAGATGAGATTTGTCTAGAGTAAAGAATTGCATTGTGTTTTGCCTAGAATAGATGTGTCTATGATTCTATGCCTGTTTGAGGTTGCCCACAAGTTTACCAGAAACAGGAAGCTTCCTGTTGCTTTCTTTTAACATGCATCCAAGAATTTACTCAGTTTTAAGGACGATTAGTCGTCTACCTTCATCATATCACCATCAAATAATCTTTTAAGTGTTTATGATGTAACATTAGAGATGACAAATCCTAACAGAAACCAAATAGTATGAAATACAGAAAATGCTGCAAATATTCAAACTACTCTTCAAATTCTTCAAGTTTTTTTTAACAGATTTTCTATTGACTTCAATTGGAGCTGTGGGTACTCAGCACTTCTGAAAATCAGGACGAAGCTGTCTCAAGTTGGCCTTCCAAAAAGTGAAGCATCCAAAATCAGTAGTAGCCTCTTCTGAAAAATTTGGCCTTATTCACAACTTTGTTGTACTGAGCTTACAGCCAGTCATCCATTTACCAGCAACAAGCAAGACATTTTCAGCTTATGGGCCTGATCCTGCAGTTTTCACTCAATGAATTAAATGGTAATTTTGCCTGAGCAAAGCTTTCTAACTGTCCATACTCTTCCAGACTTTTTCAGCATTTCTTCTTCAAGTATGAAACGCAATTGTGGCCCTATTACTCCTCAAGAATATGTTGTAAGTAGAAATATAACATTAAAACAGGAATCAGTAACTTGGGGGTGATCCTTGTTAGTTCAGAATCCTAGGCTAAAAAACAAACTAACCTTGGAGTTAATGTAGCCAAAGATCTGAAGCCAGTCCCTTTCCCCCCCTATTAGTAAAAGTCCTTGCAAAGGACAGAAAACTACAATGTTTCTTTTGTGTGGTTTCAACTGGGCAGACTGGACAAAGCTTGCCTGTCCACAGAGCCTGTGGATTTGGGGGAATTGGGTGGAAGCCAAGGCTGTCCTTGCAGAGACTCTGTGCTGCTTCCTGCATTTCCTCCCCTTTCCTTCACCACTGCCCCGGATACGTCTAAGGGAAGTTTACACACAGGAGCCAACTTTTCTTGGCACCGGTGAGTGCTCGCGACCCCAGCCCCAACTCCGGCCCGACTCCGCCCTCTCTCTGTCCCTATTGGACTGCTCCCCAAATCCCCGCCCCGGCCCCACCTCTTTCCTGAGCACACCGCGTTCCTCCTCCTTCCCCTCCCTCCCAGCGCTTGCCACGCAAAACAGCTGGGAGGGAGGAGAAGCAGGATATGGCAGCCAGCTCAGGGGAGGAGGCAGAAGTGAGCTGGGGCAGGGTGGGGAGCTGCCGGTGGGTGCAGAGCACCTGCCAATTTTTTCCTGTGGGTGCTCCAGCCCCGGAGCACCCACGGAGTCGGACCTATGGTTTACAGGGAAACCTGATTGAAAAAGTAACACAGCCTTAGTTTGTGCCACATTTAAGGCACAACCACTGATTTCAGTGGAAGGATGGCGTATGTAGTTCAGCTGCCCCCTCTGACCCAGTCCTGCTCCTATGGATCCCTGGATCCCCAAGCCCATGTAGTATCCTCTGCATGGTCCAGCAACAAGGTAGAGTGGTACTGTGAAATGGCTGCTTTGTCCCCACATTTCCATAAGGCAGAAGTAGTGCTACTACACTCCGCTCACTGGGGAGTAATTTGGCCTTGGTATATAATGATGTGAACAGGAAACGGCTTCGAGTTTCCATCTAGATGTTCATATTTTACATGACTTGCTCTTGTGAAACAAAACAAAGTAGTTCAGCATTAGTCCTCTGTACCCAGAGGCAAAGTAAGATTGGAATATAAAATGCGTTTGTGATCTATAGTCAGTGTGTTAAGGAAAATGTTTATTTAAATATTAAATATTGACCTCTTATGCTAAGATAACCTTTATCTACATTCTGTAAATCAGACAAGTCCCTACAAAAGCCTGATTATTCATGGTGAATAATACCTACACATATGTTAATCCTATATCTCCAGTTCCCAAAGTCCAATTTTATTTTCAAATATGAAAATATTCTGAGTTGGCTACTCTTTCTATGATAGCTATGTTAATAACTGAATCTCTGCATACAGAACTTCTGCTTGTAAATGTAGTCTTGTACTATAAAGATTGAATGCTTTTTAGTGTATTTTGATATATTTTTATTTGTATTTTTCCCTTTTTAAACATTCAACTAAAAATTGTTAAACAATGTAGAGAATAAGACCATGGAATATGTACCTTACAGAAATGCCTTTGGAGCTTCCTAAGGTATCGTTGTGTCCATTTCATCAATAATCCCTACTCTATCCTCCAAAAGAAAGCAACACTTGATCATCACAGAAGAATTGGGGACCTAAAACTTGAATTGAATTCCTTTGGTTATGTCTTTGTCTTCTCCAGCTGAATTTTACTTGGATGTACATTTGGGCAATAAAAAGGATCCAATGAGTAGGCACCACACCTCCCTTGGTCTATGGGTCACTCTATAAAAGTTGTCTTTGCTCTTGGGAAGGTCTCTAATTGACGCCTGTGGCATTTCCCATGACTAAAAAAATGACACTTGTTGAGGTTTTTTTTCAAACCTGGTACCTACAGCTATTCATTTAATTATTTTGATGTACACAAATACTAAAACACCCTCTCCCCACTCCTGCAAAAAATCTAACTATGTTTCCTCTTCTGTGCTTCTTGTTTATTTCCCAGGGAGGGATTCCCAATCTCCAGCTTTCTAGGGTCTGCTGGTCAATACTTGCCTTCTCACATACAAACCTAGTATGGAATCCCAGGACTTTCTGTTATGGCTATCCTTCTTTCACTGCTGCAACACACTTGCGTCCTATACTCCCATTACATATCAATATTGGTGAAATCACTGGGAACCAAAAGTTCTCAGCATCTTTGAAAATCAGATTACTTATATTTCAACACCTAAATAGGATTTATTATCTTAAATTTGTGCACCTAGCTTTGAATTTTTTTTTTTTTGGTCCCAACCACTTGTTCTATTTCTGTTCCAAAACCAAAAACAAAACCCTTTCTTTTAAACTCGTTTTTAATTAGCAGGTACGTTTCATGTGAATAAAAAGCAAATTTTTCAATATTACAACAATTTTCGCAAAATGAAAGATGTTCCAACATGCTTTGAGATTATTCAGTCTTCAAACTGCATCATTTGCTTTCCTGCAAAGGTCTACAAGGAAGGCATAAGTCTCTTTATGAACCTTTCAATACATCGAATAAAATGTCAAGGGTATTATAATATGTAACTCTTCTACCAGGTGGAGCCAGCAGCAACCAGGGCCGAGTTCAATATCTAGGGTTCCTTTCCATTGATAAAACACAGAACCAGCTCGAGCTCCTACCCAGTAACCTGGAAAAATTACACACCACCCCTGAAAGAAAAGGAGTACTTGTGGCACCTTAGAGACTAACCAATTTATTTGAGCATGAGCTTTCGTGAGCTACAGCTCACTTCATCAGATGTTTACCGTGGAAACTGCAGCAGACTTCTGCAGAAGTCTGCTGCAGTTTCCACGGTAAACATCTGATGAAGTGAGCTGTAGCTCACGAAAGCTCATGCTCAAATAAATTGGTTAGTCTCTAAGGTGCCACAAGTACTCCTTTTCTTTTTGCGAATACAGACTAACACGGCTGTTCCTCTGAAACACCACCCCTGGGCACTTCTGAGAGGCAATACTTCCACACTTGCAAGCACAGAGTCCGAGTGTAGAAAAGAAACTTTTAATAAAAGGAGGGCAGTAACTTGGAGTTAATTTGGGAAAACACCACAAACAGGGTTCATAAACATAAACCACGAGTAAAAGACCCACCCCCCATGTAGGTTGGGCAGTGCCCTTTTCCCCTCAGGTTCTTAAGTCTAGCAACCCAAAAGCCCTTGCACGTGCCCACCACTTCTCTGCACCCCACTCACAGTTGCTGTCCTTGGTCAGTGTAGACCCAGAGTTCAGAGGTGCACCTGCAGAATTCACCTCCCACCCTGGGTGGGGAGTAAAGAGGCATCTTACTCGCGCAGCTGGCTGCTCTCCGGCCACCTGGTCTCCGCTCTCACCACGCCCTTCCACCAGCCACCCTGCTGGTTGTTCCTTGTGCCTCTCCACTGCCGCCCTGCTGGCCCCTCATCATGCCTCTTTGCCACCGCCCTCTTGCCCGCTTATCACATCTCTTTGCTGCCACCCTGCTGGCTGTCAGTCACCTTCTGCCTCTCTGCTGTGACCTCTGCACATCAGTCTCTCAGTGATTTTCAGCTCTTTTGCAGGCTTAGCAAAAATACTGCCCCATCTCAAGTGATTTCAGCTTTCAGTGATTTTAGCTCTTAGCAGGCAGGGCAAAAACACAGTCCTACCACAGGTTTCAGAGGAACAGCCGTGTTAGTCTGTATTCGCAAAAAGAAAAGGAGGACTTGTGGCACCTTAGAGACTAACCAATTTATTTGAGCATGAGCTTTCGTGAGCTACAGCTCACTTCATCCACGGTATACATCTGATGAAGTGAGCTGTAGCTCACGAAAGCTCATGCTCAAATAAATTGGTTAGTCTCTAAGGTGCCACAAGTCCTCCTTTTCTTTTAGTCCTACCACAACTGGTTTCAGCTCTGGTTGAGCAATTAAAATAACAAAAGAGGCACCTAATGAAGCCTATTTAGCTCTGTTCTTTGAACAGTGGGGAAGAGCAGGTTAAGCCAGTTTAGAGGGCACCAAGACGCCTGTTCCCACCCTTCATACTTTCACAGGGCTCTGACATTCACGCCCCTGCTTAACACACTCTTTCACTGGGGGTGCCCCCCTCATTTGGGACAGATTAAGCACAGTCCTGCTTTCCTGTATTGCTACAATAATTACAACATTGGTAACCATGTTTCATTACCCCTGTATTCAGTTCTAAGGTCATTTGTACCCAACAGCAGCCAAAGTTGATCCTTTGACACAGCTATAAATGAATGATGAATATGTAAACAGAGCAGGAGCAAACTGTATTTACATAAACACACCCATAGTCTCTTTGCCTCCCAGCTAGCTGTCAGGGAAGCATTCATTCAGACCCTGCTTACAAATACACGAGGATTTTGTAAAGTTTAATTTAGCAGGATGCAGATTTTAACTAGGAATATGTGAAATTCTGTTTTACTTTCCTGTCTGGTGTTCTGGATAAAGAATAACCCTTCAGAACACAAGTTTTCAGTCTCTTAAGCCCACAAATTGAAAGGTATGGTTTCTGGCTTCTGACAGCACTATGTACACTTATGGCAGTATTATACATAAATAATAACCACAAGGATTCACATGGAGTCTTTGTATGATTTCAAAAAATGTTCATTATAAGTGATATGTACCTTCAGGTGAATAGAGAAAGGGTGGGGTGTTTCATTTCTATTTTATATAATTTAAGGGAAAGAATCCTTCTAGTAGTTTTTTTCCACATCATCAAGCAGCGTGTTTGTACACACTTTTTAAGATAAAGAATTCTGTTGCTGATATCTGTTCCTATTACTGTAATAAGCATGTCAAAAGCATCCATTTGTGAGCACTACTCCTAAACATATCAATTTAAACTCTCTCCTGCTTTGTCAAATGTGCTAATTGTACCAGTGTAGAGATGCTACAGCACTACCCTTTCTTTCAAGCCTATTACCAAGTACCTTTCAGCACACTAGGATGGTTATCTAACACTTTTCTCCTTACAGTAAATTAAAACCAACAGGGTTTCTTTTGTGACCAGCAAGCCTCCACCTTTTCCCCAGGAAGGGAATTGCTTTGTCTCAGACAATTTATAATAGACCCACATATCCTGATTTAAGAATCTGGTACTTTGCAGCACATAATACCAGTTCCATCAATTATTTTGGATTTGTGCTGGAAATGGCCCAACTTGATTATCATACACATTGTAAGGAGAGTGATCACTTTAGACAAGCTATTACCAGCAGAAGAGTGGGGTGGGGGTAGAGAAAACCTTTTGTAGTGGTAAAAACCCATTTTTTCATGCGTTGTGTGTATAAAAAGATCTTTTATACTTTCCACAGTCTGCATCCGATGAAGTGAGCTGTAGCTCACGAAAGCTTATGCTCAAATAAATTGGTTAGTCTCTAAGGTGCCACAAGTACTCCTTTTCTTTTTGCGAATACAGACTAACACGGCTGTTACTCTGAAACCTATCAATTATTTTGTAGAAGGAGAACTATGATGTTGGAATTAAGATTTTACATTTGCTAACAAACTCAAGAAAATTATATTTAAAAGTAAAGGAGGAAGAAAGATTAATTAGAAGTAGCAAGGATCCCATTATGGTTCAATTATGGGAATAAGAGATTTCCTTTAATTTAAAATAAGAGATGAAAATCAAATGTGAAAATGCAGGTTCAGCACAAACACTGAAAAGAAATATTTCCAGCTGACCCCAGCCATTTGTTTGATCTCTTTTCTTCCTCCATAATGTTCTTTGCTAGCCATTCTCTTTTCTTTATTTGCCCTTTGTCAATCCCCTCAAATCTATCTTCTGTCTCTTTCTTTGTACAATACATAAAAGCAGATTTAAAATGTCTGATATTAAGCCACAGAACAGACAGCTGAGAACCAAAGCTAGCTTTATAAATATTATAAATCCCTAATTTGTGAACTCTTTCAGTTTTATCAAGTTACTGGTGAATTCTACCACCAGAAAAATCTGCACAGCAGAATAAGATGTATAAAGGGCAGAAGGGTGAGAGTATGAAATGTTGATACTCCCATAAATGTGGGGAAATTGGCTCAAAAGAATCATCTAGCTGTGGCCAAAGGAGCTCACTGAGCATGCTAGGTGGTGTAGGGGAAAAGTATGGTTTTGGCAGAAGGGTTCAATAAAATGCTCAAACTATTACAAAGAGTTTCAATTCTAATTTAGGCTGGAATGCCCTGGTGCTCAGTTAGCCAACATAGGGCAGGGTTTTAGCTCTGCCAGGCATGCTCAGTAACTTATTCAGAGGAAACTCATTTTAGGAGATTTTTAATATTTTTTCATAAAACTATTTTCATCACATGTAATATATGTTTAAGGTAATACATTTGTTACCTTTAAAAATACTGAAATAATTACGTGGGATATGTTACAATGCAGGAATCCTATTTACAGTCTTGCGTTCTGTTAAATGTATTATGTAATATACAGGTATGAACATATTATTTTTACATATTTATCTTTTATTTTATTTGAATAACTAGCTATCCTAATATACTAAACATTTGGCCCAATGTAAGCAGAGGTGCGTGCCTAACTTTGCTTGCATATTTGCTTGTTCCTGACTGAGGTAAACAAAACCTGCAATGTGCAAGTCAGGGTTGTACACACACACACACACACTACAGTTCCGCAATTTAAGTCAGGTGTGCACCCTTTGAAAATTTGGGTCTCCTAATGCCAAATGGCAGAGGGCTTAAGGTATGCAAAGGGTTACAGGCATCCCCTGGCTTTAGTATTTACATTCTAGTTCACCAGTGTCTCATGTGAGGTCTCTAATAAAAACCTGTGTCACTCTGGTCATTAATAACATTGTGAAATGTATATATGGATACTACAAAAGGAATTATGCATGTTGTCATAAATATAAAGGGAAGGGTAACAACCTTCCTGTATACAGTACTATAAAATCTCTCCTGGCCAGAGGCACAAAATCCTTTTACCTGTAAAGAGTTAAGAAGCTCAGGTAACCTGGCTGGCACCTGAACAAAAGGACCAATAAGGGGACAAGATACCTCTAAATCTGGGGGGGGAAAGGGGAAGGTTTTGGTCTGTCTGTTCTGTGTGCTTGCCAGACACAGATCAAAGAAGCAAGCAATCCAACTCCATTAGAATTAGTAAGTACTAGCAAAGGAATGCGTTAGCTTATTTTTGTTTTGGCTTGTGATTGTCTCTGTGCTGAGATGAAGGTGTATTCCTGGTTTTCTTTTTGTAACTTTAAAATTTGGCCCAGAGGGAAATCTTCTGTGTTTTTGAATCTGATTGCCCTGTAAGATTATCTTCCATTCTAATTTTACAGAGGTGCTTCTTTTACCTTTTTTCTTTAAAATAAAGTTCTATTTCTTTTAGAATCTGATTGGGTTTTTTTTTAGTGTCCTAAAAAAACCCAAGGTTGGTCTGTGCTCATCTTGTTTATTCTCAAGCCGCCCCAGGAAAGGGGTGTGGAGGCTTGGGGGGATATTAGGGAAGAGTAGGAACTCCAAGTGGTCCTTTCCCTGAGTTTGTCTAAAACACTTGGTGGTGGCAGCATTACCTAATCCAAGGTACAAGGGAGAATTTGTGCCTTGGGGAGTTTTTAACCTAAGCTGGTAGAAATAAGCTTAGAGGGTCTCTCATGAAGGTCCCCACGTCTGTACCCTAGAGTTCAGAGTGGAGAGGGAACCCTGACACATATATACTGAAAGTTATATTCCTAAGGAATGCAACTGGGATGCTGGTCACGAGAAAAGGTGAAAAGCATGTTTTTCTCCAGGCAAGAGATGTTTTTATCCATCTATCTACCATTTACATGTAAATTGAGTATTGTCTGGTTCACAATGGGCAACCATTAGCATTCTAAGTCAAATGCTACAGACGAACCGATAGGAATTTCAGAAGGAAACTAACAGGAAGAAGTAAAGAGCATGGGGGGGGGGTAAGGCAGGGAGGGCAATCTTTCTTGAGGTGCACATCAAAGGTTTGTTCTGATATATTTAGGGAGCAAAAAGGACACCCTGGCTTCACCTAGGAAGTAAACAGACAGTGAGCTTGCTTCGTAAAAAGGGAGGGGTGGGGCGGGGCTCTCAGCCAGGCTTGGCTGAAAATGCTGGAGAGAACTTTGGATGAGATAAGCTTCTTTTGACAGGAGAATCACGTTGCAGTTAAGTTTAGGCTCTAGAAAGAGTATTATGATTTTGTTTTTTCACAATATTCTTACTCACTATCACTTGAATCTCTGTTCTTTTATTCTTATTTTCACTATAAATATATCTAAGTGTTGTGTGTTTAGCAGAGCTGTGTTCCAAGGTATAATTAATAAACTGCAGTGTAATGTTCCTTTGGGAATGACAGGCCTGGTAATTCTGAGTGTGTTCAGTAGATAAAGGACTGGACAATGCAGGGAATGCTCCGAAGACTAAGAGGATGGTATTTGTCTAGCACTAACCTGTATAGAGAGAGCAAGATCTGCAGAGGCCTCAAAGGTACTGCTTATGTTTTAGGCAGCTGACCCACAGCAGGCACAGATAAGACTTCCTCTCACTAAGAGCAGGTGGTGGTGAGGTGCCTTACAACTCTGAGAACCCCTGGGAATATCCCCTTTCAGACTTTGCTATTCCTGCTTAAAGGACATGGAACTCTGAGAGCCAGCATCTTCCAAGATGGTTTGCCCTCTCCACGGATCTGGTGGTCAGGATGATGCAGTAGCAATTGTCCATACCCTAGGCACAGTCCCTCCCACAGCATGCATCCTGAATTCCATGGAGCCTCCACAAAGGGATTTCTGTAGATTATGGGGAATGGGTGCAGCCCCCCATAACCCATGGTGAAGAGTGTGGTATAAAAATGTACAGCCTGATCCAAAGCCCTCTGAAATGAGTGGGAGTCTTTGATCCTTTTCCTTTTTATTTTGGATTCCTGGATAAACAAACTGGTTTTAACAACTCAAGAAATTGGAAGAAACTATGCAAATGATATAGATAATGAATCACATTATCTGTACAACTCAATGGAGTAGAGTCTTACCTTTTACTATCTATGAACCTCATTTACATATTTTTCAGTATTCCCTGGCTGGCTGATCCAGATTGTCTTGTATTCTGTTTCAAGGTGTTTTTCCACAGTATCTTTTCAATCTTAACCTGCGGTACTAAGACTAACTAGTGTCCTTTGTTCAGTACTTATTTTTGACGAAGGAATTCTCCTCAATCTACCAAGATATTATCCTCTTCCTTGAGACTCTGGAGAGGCTAATACTTTTCCCATTTGATATTCATATTAATTCAACTCTTCTCAAGGGGTTATTGCATCTATCAACAATTACTTTTCCTGGACCACAGTTTACACTTCAATCTCATTAGTAACAGTATCTGCTGAGTAAAAAAAAAAAAAAAATCTATTCTGATACATTGTGAGTTACCAGTCATATCATGTAGTGACACAGTAAAACAGAAGATATTGTGGAACACATTTTGGTCCTTATTTGCCTGTACCTAATTTTTTTTTCTGATTTGAAAATGCTCGCTACTGTTTAATGTGCCTGGAGTCTGTACCAGTACTATCTTGAGCCAAGACAAAATTGAACCCTGCCAAGAACTTCTCTAAAATGTCTTTGAATCAGTGCAAGTTACAGGCATTCTCTTTTAGACCTGGCAAAGAAAGTTAGCAGTTTTGGCAGCAGGTCCTGGATTGCGGGAATGCAATGAATCCATTTGTCACAGGTCTTGGCAAAGCACTTTCTTTTCTAAGACCTCTCACATCTCAACAAGTTTCTCTGTTTAAACAAAAAATACTAAAGCAACTGAATTCTAAAAGCTAACATTTCAACTAACTGCTTTTTTCATTCTTTTGAATTCCAACTGTGTTGCTTCTAATTTTAAAGAAGCAGAGGGGGGAACAGCTAGATGTTAATTGTATCCCTTTCCTCTGGCTTCTTATCCCCATTTTTCCATGGGTTGGGTCCAGTAGTAGGGAGATGGACAAATTCTCTGGCACACTCTAGTGCAGTGGTTCCCAAACCTGTTCCGTCGCTTGTGCAGGGAAAGCCCCTGCTGTGTCCGCAGGTTCAGCCGATAGTGGCTCCCAGTGGCTGTGGTTCGCTGCTCCAGGCCAATGGGAGCTGTACATCCCTCAGCACGCGCTGTTTCCAGCAGCTCCCATTGGCCTGGAGCAGTGAACCGCAGCCACTGGGAGTCGCGATCGGCCGAACCTGTGGACGCGGCAGGTAAACAAACCAGCCCGGCCCAGCAGGGGCTTTCCCTGCACAAGCGGCAGAACAAGTTTGGGAACCACTGCTCTAGTGCAAATAGAAAGGGTGTAAAAAAAAAAAAAAAGAAAGAGAAGAAAAATCAAGGGAAACTAAGAAACTGAGATAAAGAGAAAATCAAGAAATTAACTCCTTGTAGAGAAATAGCCACTCTGAACTATTTCTACTAGGAAGGTGTTCTAACATAGATTATATAAGGCTGCATGTTATGTTTGAGATGGGATTTTCAAAAACACTTGGACTGGCTTAACTCTGCTTTCAGTAAAGTCAATGGTGAAATTCTGATAGGTTTTAGTGGGAGCAGAGCTAGGCCAATATTGAGAACTTTTAATCTCAACTTTAGGTAATTTCCTCTTGTTCCTTCTGATTTGTGACATGAAACACAGTCATTGTAGCATGCTCTTATAAATGTATTAATATTGGCCAAGATATGGAGCATTCCCCTCTAGGTCACTTTTCTACTCTAAGCGTATTTCAGTAGTGACTAATAGTTAACAGCTAATGGCTTTTTGTTGGCCTGTGTTGCTCATCTTAACTAAGTCCTTATCCCCCTCAAACAAGCACAGGTGGTGACCTTACTGTCAGTCTCAGTGGAGTCAACAAGGACTGAGTGCGTAGGGATACTGAACTACCCTATCACCATTAGATTGGGTTTCTCCAGCTCAAGACCGAGGCATATTAGTTGGGTAGAATGAGAACTTATTCATTTTTACTGTCTTTCCTGTGTATATTCAGTTGGTGGATAAACAGTAGAATTCTCTCAACCCACCACCTTTTAAGGAACATTAGTTTCACTTAAAAACAAGAAAACATTGACACTGAAGTTGAACTAGTTGTGGAATATTCACAGACATTTGACATCTAATAACTTCCTAAAAATTGAGATTTTTTTTTAATGATTTCTGTATTCTGCAAGTGATTATGGAAACTATTTGTTTTATGGAGTTTGTAATTCCTTCTTATAAAGTACATTCAAATCCAGAGGTTTTGCTTTTATACTGAAGATGTCAAAGGTATTGGTATGCAGTACTGTTTAGGCAGTTGGATCTTTTCATACCTTGTCTGCATAATTGTTTTTGTTTTCCCATTATGGGGCTCTGATGCTTTGTTCTCTGTTCCCTTTTCTGTTTCTTCATGTTGTCTGTGTATCTCTGTGTGCTGCCTCTCTCTTGTGTGGTCTTTGATTTTTATTCTCTGACTGTTGTGTGACATTATGGCAAATATATCAGTTTCCATTTGTTTTGTCATGTGGCGACTGACTGTGCTATCTTTCTTTGCTTCAGTCTTCCCACTGGTCCCAAAAAAACATTAGAAACAGCAAGTATTATACATTTTCAGATATTTTTGTGCATACACTAGCAATACACTTTTTATATTTAGTTCATAAATCAGTAATTTAATCTGGAAGCAGGAAGATGCTGACTAGAAGACTGGTTAACCATGATTAGCTCATACTAAGGAACCAAAATCAGAACTGAGCAAGTCACTTGGCTGACTGACAGTCAGAGTCAAATTCTATCTCCAAAGAGCATAGCAAACCTCCTTGATCTTAGCAATATAAATTCATTTGTTTACTTTCCTGACTAGCATTTGAGACATACAGTTGACTGCACCAAAAGGAAACTTCAAAAAGAATGTTGGTATCACCAGGGGGAAAAGATGGCAGATAAAAACAAGCAGTTTATAAAAATCAGCAGTTAGAAGTCAAATTGTTTATCTCCAGCTGTGTATGAGGAAATGAAGGGAGCAGAAACACTAGACAGAAAGCCTACATGGTGAAAACCTTTTTAATGCACCATGTTTCTTTTAACAATGATCTCTAGAAAGCAGCATTAGGCTTAGGAAAGGAAGTGTCTAAAATAAAATGCAGATATTTATAACAGTAACATTTTTTATTTTGTTGTTTTCCTGTTATGTTTTTCTCCTTATAGCTGGTGAATCCTCGATCATGACAAAATAAAGATCCAATAACTTGGGTTATTTGGCAATTTGTTTATAATCTGCCGAAGAGCCAGGTTTATTTTAATGTATATCTGAAGAGCTAGGCAAGCAGTAGGAGTATATTTCACCAACTCTCCTGAAATCTCAGGTAGACTCTACTGTAGCAGGAGAGCTGGTGAAAACAAATGAGAATATGCTGAGAGGGTAGAATTTATAAAAACATTTGAATCATGTGCCCAACTGCCATTAATTTCCAATGGAAGTTGGACACCTAAGTCCCCTAGACACTTTTGAAAAATCTTACCCTCTCAGTGCTTAGTAAACTCCAGCTGAGCTACGATGAGGACAGCACACATTTGATGGGAGGAAGGTTGTGACTAGGATTCATTGTTGCTTGACCAAAGAAGCACAGTTAATATCTTGCTGAGTGGGATAATACATCTTACCTCCCTAACTGATTTAAAAATGAGTAAATGCCTCCTGTATGAGGGACTGTGGTCTAGTGGATGGAACACTGGCCTGGGAATCAGGAGACTTGGTTTCCATTCCTGGTTCTGCCACTGACTTTCTGTGTGAGCCCTTGTGCAAGCCAGCTAATAACTCTCAATGCCTCAGATAGTCCATCTGTGAAATGTGAATAATCATACTTACCTTTGTGAAGTCTTTGGCTGAAAAGTGCCACGTGAGTGTTTCATACTATTATTTGTTTGTTTAGTTATATTGTAAGGTATGTAAAGGAATAGAATATTAGCCTGTTGGTTGTATTGTTAGGTCACAGTTTCACCAATAGGGGGCAGTATTGACATGTACACCTCAACTTCTTTTGTATGTTTTGCTCTTTTTTCCCTCACAAGGATTTACCCTGGGTAGCGGGGAGAGTACATCATACTGCCTATCAGAGAACCCACACACAATTAGAAACTAAACTCTTATCTTCAGCTCCAAATCAGTGGAGCTACGCCTATTTATAGCAGCTGCGGATCTTTCCATATATTGTTTTCCAGTTACGCAGTGGTACTGCTTGAACCAGAATGCTACAGACACAAAGACAGAATGATCCATGCATCAGACCCACTAACCTCCTACAGTTACTCCTTGAGGAAGGATAAAGTCCTTTTAGCTGGCACCCATTGCCTGGATTAATTGGCAAATGAAAGCCTGCTTCATTGATAGGCTGAGCCTGACTTCAGTCTCCCTTTGTAAAAACAGACTAGAAAAAATAACAATTGTGGTCCAAGGATGAATGTGTGGCAGCTTTAAACTCTGCACCATATATCTTCATGTTTTCTCTTTCATCCCGATCTGCAGGTTCTCATATTTTATTTATTGCGAAAATTCAGAGCTGAGTAATGCTGGAATCTGGAGCGTGGTTCTTCCCTTCCTCTTCATTGCACTGGCACAAGACCACAATGTAAGATAGATTGCTGAACTCAAGTTTTTAAGGAAGGTGAAATGCTTCTGTTAAATTATAAAGTTTATGGGCACAAACCGCACCCAGGAAGTGCCTGAGGTCCTACAAGTCCACAGAAATGTACAGGACCTGCTGCTGCCTTAAGTGCTAGCCCTTATCACTGATTGGTTAGCCTGTGCGACAAGGAAGCAGGACGTTTAGGTGGCAGAGCGAAGAACTGAACCTAGATCTCCTGATTCCCACTCCAGTGGCCTAACCTTAAGATCTTCCTTCCTCTCCTAGCCTTTTTCATTGTCATTCAGTAGAGCTGAGTAAATAATTTATATTTTTCAGTTCAGTAGCCAAACCAAAAATCTGAAACAAATTTTATTTTGTTTTTTTTTCATTTCACTTCAGATTTGGGGGGTTTATCTCTTTAAAAAAAAAATCTAGTTAAGCTCAAACTGAAAAGTCAAAACATTTTGTTCCGAAAATTTTGAACAAACATTTTGACTTTAAAAAAATCCTTTTTTTTTTTTTTGGCCAAAATTGTTCACCAAATCTGACCCAATCTACTAATCCACTAATAGTTTACATCAACATGAAACTGCATTTTTAAGAAATAAACTATTTGTCCAACAATTTTTGCCCAATTTTGTTATTCAGTCAGGGGCCAGCCCTGCTAGTGTGGTTCTGCTGCATATGTGGGGGAAGAATTGCAGATGTTAGATACAGTCAAGCACCAAAGGTTCTTCCTGTGCTGGAGGGAAGGGCTGGAAGCAGGGTCGTTCCACAGGGACTTATTGTGTAGTCATGGAGGCAAAATTTCAAGATTTGGTGGTGGAGCAAGAGTGGGCTAGAAAGGAGGCACGGCCATAAGGTTTGCTGTTACGTGGATCCTTTGGTCCCTCTCTCACCCCTTCCCACATATTGTGGAAAGTGCCAGCATCAAGTTATACAGGCAGTATTTGCTCCTCACTCGTTCATTCACAAAGGATCTGAATACTGATTATCTCTATGTTGCTTAGACTCTGGGGGGCAAGGTGTTTCCAAACAAGAGATCCCCAGCTGGTTAGCCCTAAAGGACATATAGAGCTTGCTGATTACAGAAGCATCTATTCCATTTTGAAACTTGAGATGGTAACTTATTTGTGTCTATCTATGTTCACCAACACTAACATTATAAACAACTCTCTTGTTTCTTTTTCTTATTTAATAAATCTTTAGATAGTTTATTATAGGATTGGCTACAAGCATTGTCTTAGGTGTGATATCTAAGGTGCAGTTGACCTGGGGTAAGTGACTGGTCTTTTGGAACTGTGAGTAGCCTGAATATTGCTGTGATCCTTGTTATAAGGGACCATCTATCACAAAGGTAGGCTTACCTGTGTGGCGAGACTGATAGAAGTACCCCAGGGGACTGTCCATGACTCCACGTTTAGGCTGTTCTAGTGCCTGAGGAGTTTATACTTGATAACTGGCTGATGAAATCTAAGTACAGGACTCTCAACCAATTTGGAATTTGTGCCCTGGTTTCTAACTGTCTGTCCTGAGGTTGGTACTTGTAGTCTTGAGTCACTGCTGGCACCATTACACCCTCTCTGCAGTGGCCATCACACTAGAATCTGTTGAGTGCTCTATTATTTTTTTTGTTATATGGGCTCTAGTAAGGTATTATTTTCCATAACATGGTCTAACAATTTACAATAGAGATTAACCCATAGTAATGTAGTATGGATTTACTCTGATACTTTTCCTTGGGACGCTACTTTTATGTTGTTATGCCAAGCCTGATTTGTATTAATCATCTTCTCTTATATGTGTTACCATCCAGTTCTTTGTTGTCTTCTTCCAAACTTTTCATCCCACTTTTTTTCTGATTCATTCCTTTTAATTATCCCTTTGTTGTAATGTTTTCTTTATTCCTCTGTACACTTAGACACCATGAATGTAGCCAGGTTCTGTGAGGGAGCATGTTGCAACATAGAATTGAGCCTTCTGATCTCTCTGACTTGTTATTATATAATAGGGCCATATTCTGCAGTCTACTGAAGGCCTGATCTTGGAGGTTGCTGAGCACTTGCAACTCCCATTTACTGCAAGGGGAATTCTGTTTGAGTAGGGGACTGCAGAATTTGACGCTTATATTGCAGGATTATGTGAAAGTTATTTGTATCATTACAGTAAATGCTTTTCTGTACCTTCTTAATGTTTATTATGGTGCTATCTCTGTACTGCAGCCATCATATAATCTTATATTTTTCACTATTACCACCACTAACTGTCTCTACATATTACCATCTGAATGTTTTTACCCATCTGTATCCCATTATCCTGATATTGCACTGTTCTAGCACCTGTCTTTGATACTTATTTTTAGTGTAACATAGTTTTGGCAAAAGTGGAAAAGATATGAAACCCATGGATTCATTATTCAGTCATAACTGAAATGGACAGATACCATCTATTAGAAAGAGACTGCAGATCTATCCACCTCAGTGTGAAGCTGAATTGAGTACTGTACATGTATTTAAGTGAAAATAATGCGGATGCCTTCAAGCACGATGGCCAGTTTGCAGCAGATACAGTACTTGAGCTTAAAAAAAAAAAAGGAGGGAAGAAGATATGTTTGCATTAATACTACCCATACACAAGAAGCTCATTTAGGCAGGGCCGGCCCACAACATTTTGGCACCTAAGGCTGGGAGCTCAAATTGACGCCCCCATGCCCCCTTGCTTGGCCCAAAACTTTGAAAGGTCTCAATTCTGCTTTCTTCCTGTTCTACTCCTCTCTTGGTACTGCTCTGCTACCTACCCCAATAAAGGAGAACAAACAACTTAAAATGCCTTGTTCAAAATGTTAAGTAAAACTTAACTTTCAAACGCCTGAACAGCAAATGTAACTTTTCTTGTCTGCATAGTAAACACGGGCATTTTTATCTGTTTGAATAATCAAAGTGGTGCTTTCTGTGCCTTCTTGGTTGCAAAGATTTGAACTGCTTCCTGCTGAAGGTCCACAGTCTGGGCCAGCTCATGCTCTATTGAGATGGTTGCAAGGCCGACCAGCCTCTCCTATGTCATTGTGGAGCATAGACGTGTTTTTATTAACTTCATCTTGGAGAAGCTGCGTTCTCCACTGGCAACTGTTACAGGAAGTGTTAGAAGTATGCGCAGAGCAACAAAAGCATTTGGAAAGAGGGTACTCATCTTATTGCTGCACATATATTGCAGAACAGCCTTTGGAGTTGATCCTGCTGAACTGTATCTTGAAAGGACTTTCAGTTTATCACCTAAATCACTCGCATCAATATCACGCCTGTCATCATGTGTCAACACTGTCTCTAGTGCCCTGCATTGCTGGTGTAGGTTTTCTTCAGCTATATTGAGGAGTTCTGGAATATCATACAACATCCCAAATATACTGCTGTGTTCCTTGAGCTGCATGAAATGTTCTTCAACTGACTGTATTGCACAATCTAGCACCTGGTTAAAGAATTCAACTCTGAATTGTTGTTTGGGGTCTCTTGTGGGATTATCCCGTGCCTCGTAATCAAAATGTCTTCTTCGGTGACTCTTGTATTCTTGAATGGGTGAGAAAATAGCTTCAGTGTGAAGTTCCTCTGCCAACTTCTGTGCACTCTTCAGAACGTTTTGAAATCCCACATCTGACCGGTAAGACTGTAGGTATGACTTTCCTGTGTCCAGTTGTTCCATTGCTCCAGATATATAAGGTCAACACCTTGGAGTCGCTTGCTTACACCATTTATTTCAAACAGTATGTCAAGCCAAAACAGAAGCCACACAGAAATTTTAAGTTATGTACGTTTCTGGTGATTCCGTTTCCCTCTGCCACTGTTCTCCCACGAACAGTTCCTGTCATAGCATTATCCTCCATAATGGCAACTATGGCATCATCTATCTTCCCAATTTGGTGTTTGAGAGGTTTTATCGCCTCCACTCGACTTTCCCATTGTGTGGCACTCAATGGTTTCAGTGTCAGAGAGGATGTTCCCAGATGTTGCTTCAAAGTTTGCCATCGATGAGTTGATGCAGAGAATAATACACAGATGCCTTGAATTACATTAAAAAATTCAGCAGTCTCACTAGAAGCTGATGCTGCATCACTGACCACCAAGTTCAATGAATGAGAACTGCATGGGACAAAAAAAGCTAGAGGGTTTAACTCTCGGATCCGTGTCTGCACTCCTCTGTTCTTTCCTCTCATGTTGGCACCATTATCATAGCCCTGACCTCTCATGTCAGTTATTGCAATTCCTGTATCTTCCAGCTTTTTAAGAAGCACATTTGTCATACCAGCTCCTGTAGTATCATCAATGTCAATAAATTCTAGAAAATGCTCTCTGACAGTCACCATTGCAGGGACATTTTCACTAGGTTCTGTTGTTGTTACAAAACGCACCATTAAAGTCATTTGTTCCGTATGGCTGATGTCAGGTGTGCAACCCAGAATAACAGAGTAATATCTTGCTGACTTCAGATCTGCCACAATCTTCTGTTTGACTTTTGTTGCCAGTAACTGTATGATCTCATTTTGAATTGTTTTTCCAAGGTAGTGGTGTGTGTACATTTCTTGGGTGGTGACTCTTCTTAGATGCTCCTGGAGTACGCATCAAACTCAGCCATCAGCTCCACAATTTTAAGGAAGCTTCCATTGTTTGGCACATACAGCTGATCTGAAATGCCACGCAATGCTAGGTTTTGGGTAGCAAGTATTCTCACCATGGCAATGAGCCTTTTCAGAACATTTTGCCAGTAAAGAGACTCTGATGCAATCTTCTCTTGATGCTGATCCTCTATGGTGGCCTTTAACCTTCGTCTCATCTCAAGCTCTTTCCACCTATGGAATGCTCTCTGGTGATCTGCTGCCTTCTCACGGCATGCCAGATTTCCAGCCAGATTTTTCCAGCCCTTTGTTCCTGTAGAACCCAGTGTGGCTGGAACATTAGACTGGAAGAGTCTGCAACAAAAACAGTATGCAGCATTCTGGGTTTTTGAGTACATAAGCCAAGGCCTCTCCACTTTGTCACCATTGGGGATTTCACGCCAGTAATGTGTTGGATGGAAACTTCTATTTTCATTGTCTTTGGGGAACATGAAGTTTTTCACTTGCTGTGGCCCATGAGGTACAAGGAAGTCCCTCAGGCTACTGCTCAAGTGGGTCCACAGTCCTGGATCATCTAGACTTAAGGAACTAAACTCAGCAGCAGCTGTTTCTTGTGCCTCCACCACACTCTTCTCTGATCTACACTTTTCTTCAGGAATGTGCATAGTTACATCCATTTGAGATGGAGATATGGATGCTGCAGTAGCTGCCAGGTCACCTGCACTCTGACTAACTGGTAGATCAGGCATCTCCTCACCACTCATGTTCTCACTGGGGCCGGAAGGCTCACTGTGAACATTTGTGTCTACGAATCTCAGGAGAGCTCCTTCCCGCTTAGATAGAAAAGCTTCCTTTGCTTTCTTTCTTTTTCTGAATGCTGCCCCAGAGGGGCGTTTTCTTCTTTCACTCATGACTGCTGTTCTGTGCCAGCTATAGTGGCTCTCAACACTCAATTGAAGGGGACAAATAAGCAGGCTGGTAGCAGGGCCTGAGTGAGGGAAGATATCAGCGTCTTAAGGGCCTAACTGGCTCCTACTACTTCAGTTGACTGCCTGTTCTCCGCAAGTGGGTTCAGGGAAGCAGCAGGAAACAGGAAGCTCCCTGAGAAGCTGGTGTTAATCAGTCCAGGCTCCTGGGGGTGCTAGAGAGATACATAAGAGGCTCCTCCCTCCTCCTCTCTCTCCCTGCAGCTCCTGCTGCTTTCCGTTATTCCCCCTCCCCTTTTCTCCTGCCTGCCTGTTATGTCTCTTGTGCCCTCCTTCCTCTATCACAGCACTCCACCATCTCTGTGCATCTAGAGCATATGTACCAAGAGCAGACACAATTTTCTACACTCTGGGTCCTAGTGGCACCCCGCCCCCACAGTCTGGCACCTGAGGCGGCCGCTTCAGTTCGCCTTATGGTAAGGCCAGCCCTGCATTCAGGGCTTGATCCTGCTCCCCTTGAAGTCAATGGAAAAACTTCTATTAGCTTGAATGCTGCCGGATCCACACCTTGCTCAACCATGACCAAGGCCAAATGTTTTGGTGTTAGTTCAGGTTTTGGTGTGGCTTTGATGGACAGCTGAACTGCACAACAGAGGGATAGTGAGCTTGATTAACAACCATAAAATGGCAATAACACAAAACTCCTGATTCTCCTTTTATTTGTAGCAGAGAAATTGGAATTAACTCTATTGCAGTCAATACAGATCCACCAATGTGAAAGAGGGGAGAATCAGGCCCCAAAAGGTTTAATATGTTGGGAAGGGGGAAAATGCATAGTGTCATATGCATCCCAGTGTACAGTAGCTCGACTGGCTTCAGCAAAGTTACAAAGGGAATGAATACAAACCAGAGTTCCTGAAACATTAGGAGAGAAATGAGCTGTTAGAGGTTGAACTGAGTTGATTTCTGGAGCTCGTGAGGTTGCATGGCAGCCCTATGAGTTGTAAGCTGTGCTCTGTTTTTGATATCCTATTTCTGAAAAGTACATATTTCTTTAAATATGGATGATGACAGAACACATGGTGTCTGCATCCATTCATTTCCCTTCCAACAAGGAAATAATCCCCTGCTAGAGTCCAAATCTTCAAGATCGCTTTGAAGTGGTGACAACATCCAGTGCATTCGTTTAATCATCTAATCCTAAATAAAACATTTTATGATTTGTAGATATGTATTTTCAAAAAAGCTGAATACAACTTTTCAAACTTCATGTTTTCAGAAGTAATAGAAAGCACATTTGAATTTCACTGGTTTGAAATTTACTCATGGAACTGAACATTTTGAAAGATGTAGTATGTATGGCACCTTCAGTATCTGATGACTTATAAAAGATCTATTTATTTAAAATATGTGCACTTTTGAACACCGAATATTAGATTTTTCCAGGTCTTCTGAAATGTTGATGTTATTGCACCTGTGCCACTAGAAATTATCAAAGTATTGGGCATATTCGGATACACCTTTCGTTTCAGAAGAACAAAAGTAATGCTGAATCTGTTATAGCAAAATGTCTCCGGAGTAGTAGTAACAGTCTGAAGATCTATTCTCTGAAGTCAAAGGGGATACAGTAGTGACATAAAAAAAAAGGGACTGTTTTGTGGGTGAGTGACAGGAGCAGAGGATGAGACAGTTTCCTTTGGAATATAGAATTGGATTAAGGGTAAATCTAGTTCCCTTTGAGTAAGGATTGCACAGTGGGGTCCTAAAAGGTATCCCTGGAGCAATGAACCTTCAGACATTCATCTAGTTAGAGAATATGAGACTGAGAATTTTAACTTTCTGAAAAGTTTCTGGAGTATCTAATTCCTTACTTTTTTTTCTCTAGTTACAAGAGAAAGTCGGCCCTGCTGTATAAATGTTAATGAGCCTGGTTAATAACACAAAAAAGCAAGTGTTCATTAAAATGCTTCATTACAGTAACAAAAATATTAGAACCAGATTGTGCTATCTGTCACACCAGAATGACTCCATTGACTTAATGGAGTTACTCCAGAATTGTGTTGGGTAACAGAGCAGGATCTATAGCTAGCTCATCAACCAGGTTCAGAGAAAAACTAATCCAGATAAATGTATGTTCTTTTTCGCTAGTACAAAGATTAATATTCCAAACAACAAATACTAAGGTTCTGGTTCACAGAAAAACCAATAATCACATACATTTTTCATTAAGGGAAAAACTAAATAAACATTCCTTAACAAAGATATCTTTTTCCAAATTATTGTTACATTATTCATCAAAAACTCTCAAGTTCTAGAACTTTTATAATTAAAGAAAATCCTGGACTTGCTCAAACATGTTTTGAAATTCGTTAGCAAATCCACTCCTTTTATCACCTTCTGTCAGAATACTTTACAGAAATAAAGTAATAACGAATTATCTTTTTATGAAAACTCAGTAGTGACATAAGAATTTCTCCAAGTCTAATTAATGTCTAAAAGACATTTGTACGTGATTTATGAACAAAATCTAAACTCTTTCCATTTTAAAATTGGCACATATACTATTTCTACTAATTAGAGGGTTGAATTTAGCAAATTACCTGAAAATTTTCAAGGTGAGGAAACTCAGTGAGCAGGTCTTTTCACGTTGGTGAGGCATTCTTCCAGCATACAATGACTATGGGTCTGATTCACAGCACACTGAAGCCAATGGGATTCTTTCCATTGACTTCACTGGGCTGTGGATCAGACCTTGTAGGTGAAATCCTGACCCCACTGAAGTCAACAGGAGCTTACCCGATTTCAATGGGGCCACAATTTCATCCCATAATTTTTGTTGTGTGTCACCTCTCTTTTTACTTCAGAAAGAATTGGGTGGACGGGGGGCGGGGGGAACTGCAAAGTAAGAAGTTTCTAAGAGCTAGCCATTCTTCTAGACTGATGATAAGATGACCAAAAAAGGCAATCAGAAGTATATTAAGAATTCGTAAGAATAATAAATTATTAGAAACCCAGATTGATCTCTGCACAAAATTGATAGCCTGCTGTCTGCGTCCAGTTAGTGGTTCTACTTATGTAAACAGCAGTATCATCCAGCCCTCCCAGTGTCTCCCAATGGCTAGCTGAGTTCTTTATCTGGATGAAGAATAGCTAGCTAAAGTTGAACCTGAAGAAGCTGGAGATGATGTTGATAGAAAGATGGAAGTATTTTAAAAGAACTCACCTCAGTCAGAACATCGTAATCGGCTACAAGTATTGATTGAGTTTTTAGTCTTAAGGTCTTCTTGGACTCCTCACCCCAAAAAAGCTAAAAAAGGCTGTGAAATGTGCCCACTTCCATCTGCAGCTGGCCAGAAGACTGCACCCCATTATATCAGACTTAGACCTGGCCAGGATCATCCACACACTTATGACTTCCATTCATGTCTGGAATTAAGTCTAATATTATCAAAAAGCTCCAGGAATGTAGCAGCCTGTCTGCAAAACAACATAGACTGCTGTAAAGCCCATCACCCCAGTGGTTCTCTATCTGACCCCACCACAAATGAAGATGGCAATGGTTTTGGTGAACATACTCCATGCAGTCTAATAGGTGACCCAATAATGATTTAATTATATGGGCATGGAGGAAGAAACATCATTTCAGATTATGGAAGTAGAGGCAAGGAGCCAGGAATGTTGCTGAACTCTATGCCCAAAGAGCCAGATTCTGATCTCAGTTCCATTGTTGTAAATCCAAAATAACTCAGTTGAAGACACTGGAGTTACAATAGTGTAAATACAGTTACCGAGTGCAATCTATGGTTCTAGATTCCATTGTGCCATGGCTGCTGAACTTCTTAGGCTATATTCCAGATTGAAATCCATCAGTGGAATTTTCAAAGGCACCTATGAGGTATGGACATCTCTGAATTCCAATGGGAACTGGATGTCCAAATCCCTTAGGTGCCTTTGACAGTCATATCCTAAATATCTTATTTTCTTTAGCTGAATGTTTGAATACTACTTTGAGTGATTTTATCAAATTCTAATTTAGTGGGGTAAAAATATTTATACATATTATAAAAAAGAAAGTCGGTATAGTGTTTTATGGAGATGAAGACATGTAGGTCTGCTTAATATATGTAGCCTGTGAATGCAGCAACCTAACTAATTTTTAAGGCAAACTGGGAGAAAAATCATCTGAAGATACTACTTTTACAGCACTGTTTTAAAATTTGTACTTTGAATACATATGCGTAGGTTTTCATAGCCAGAAATGCAAATTTTTATTCTATGTTGAAGCATCTTTAATGACAGTGCTTTTGAATTTGATACCACATCCATTATTAGAACAACTTTATACACTTTAGTTTTGAAATTACAAAGTTGTAGTATGGTATATTTCTCTCAACTATCTTTATTTTGACATAACAAGTAATTATTTATTTAGCAATGTGTTGCAAATGATAAAACAAAGTATCTAAAATATTTTCATTTTTTTCTTTCTTTTGTAACACATCTGGGTTGTTCTTACCGTTTTCCTAAGAGATATGTTTGAGTTCATTTCATTATCATGACCTTCATAGAAGGAATTTTCTGTCTAAGACACAAAGAGTAAGAGTTCAAAAAAGTTAAAAGCATATTCTGATGATAAATAATGTTATCTGTTCTGATGTGAGGCATTCTGAGGTTTCACGCCTTGCCATTTATATTCCCATTCCAAAATATTATTTTATTTTCAGTGGCTGATTTTACTCTTGCTGCTGCTTCAATTTTTGTCAGTAGTATTCATGGATAGTATTTAGTCTCCAAGGGCTTGTCTACACACTGGGGTGATGTGCACTACAGGGGTGTGATTTCTAAAGTTCACTAATGTGTTGAGCAGTAATTGGCCTGTGTAGACCTGCACTAAAAGTTTCCTATGCTAAAGCATACTAGGGAATTTTTAATATGCTTCAGCAGGGTCTATACAGACCAGTTATGCGCTTTGGAAATCATACCCCCTGCCATACTGCGCATTACTACACCACGTAGAAATGCCACAAATTTTGCTTTCTGATCACCAAGGGATCAAGCAATCCCTGCCTGTAGATAATGGAAAAACACTAAAAGCATTCCCAAATAGGGTGACCAGACAGCAAGTGTGAAAAATCAGGACAGTGGGTGGGGGGTAATAGGCGCTGTGACAGATTCAGACCAGAAGAATATAACAGAGTGCTGGAAAGCAGGTATATCAGCCTTTAGAATGAGAGCCCCTTGTTCCCTAGATAGCCAACCAAAGGCTACTCCAGGCCAATTAAGACACCTGATGCCAATTAACCAGTTAAGGCCTTTAGGCTAATGGAGACAGCTGGAACCAATCAAGGTCCCACTTATACTGTTTAAAAGCTCTCCTTCCAGTGCCCTCCAAGAGGCTGAGGGGAAAGGAGCTGGAGGAGAGGAAGCATTGCTGAATCCTGAGGTAAGGGTGAAGCTAGGAAAAGGGGACCATGGGGGAAGTGGCCCAGGGGATCAAAGTGGTGTCAGTAGTGAAGGGAAAGCCACCAACAACTGCTACCATTAGGGTCCCTGGGCTGGAACCTGGAGTAGAGGGCGGGCCCGGGTTCCGCCCCCTCCCCCAATACTCTACAGCAGCGGTTCCCAAACTTGTTCTGTTGCTTGTGCAGGGAAAGCCCCTGGTGGGCCAGGCCGGTTTGTTTACCTGCTGTGTCTGCAGATTCGGCCGATCGCAGCTCCCAGTGGCTGCGGTTCGCTGTACCAGGCCAATGGGAGCTGCTGGAAGTGGCATGGGCTGTGGGATGTACTGGCCGCCTCAGTGGCACTGTTTAGTATGGCTCTGCTGCTAAAGGAGCCAGTGCTGGCAATGGTCTCAATACAGAGGATGTTCCAGGTGGAGATCTGGATTCCTCTGCCAGAATGTATTTCAGGACCAGAATTGTCTGGCCCTCAGTACTGACAATACTGCCAGCAGTGAGGTTGATACCAGCCTGATCCTTCCCCACATTATGTTTGAACTCACATCTCTAGCAGTGAAGTACTTGGAGGATTTCTCTGAAAGTCTGGTATGTAGGTCCTTCCTTTCAAGATAACCTGGAACGGTGCCAGGAGGGATGCTTCTCTCTCTGTTGCCCTGACTTTCAGTGATTATCTTAGGTATCAGGTCTGTCAGTGTTGGGGTTGACGCTGGGGCTGCCAATGCCATGACTGCTAGTGCTGGCATCTTTAGCACCTTTTTTGCCTTCTTTTTGATGCCAGAGTCCAGAATAGCATGCCTGCTGGAGGGGGCACTAGCCCATGGCCTCTCTTTCAGTTCTTCTTGCTTCCCTAGGACAGACGTGACCCGTGTAGAATTCTCTAATAGGTGCAGTTTAAGATGAGCATCCCTGGACTCGTGAGTCCTGCAGAAAAAAATGAGCATCTGCCTGGAGAGAACCTTTTGCACAGTCAGAAGAGGGCAGTGGTTGTGGCTTTCAGTGAGGGGAATTAATCTGTCCTAAACTGAGCAGGGTTTGAATCTGGATGATTTGGAGTCCCCTGTTAGGCATGACATGCCAGACCCCACTCAACAGGGGGCTGGTACTGGAGGGTTGTCATCCTCTATCTTTTTTTCTTTTCTCTCTCTTGTTAATTTAGTCTAATTAGGTTGTGATTTCATCGGAAGAATTCTTTGACAAAATTCATTTGTAAGGTTTAAAAAGTGCTGAAAGGGTGTAGCAGGTCAGACACAGTCAAGGTTCCATCTTGCTGCCACAGGCAGTAAGCGAGAACTGACAGAAGGACACAGCTGCCCAGCCCTTTATGCCTATGTCTGGGAGCATGAGAAAGGCAGCACATGGCATATGCCTGGCCCTAATGGATACCACTGTTCAAAAGATTCTAATTGTGTATGCATAAGATGCATGTTCATCTACAGTAGGATCCAGACTGACACTTAATGGTTCTCTGTTGCTTTGTGTGCTCTGGACATGATTGCACATTTGCATTTTTTACGTCAGCTTCCATCTTGCTGACATGTTCTTCAAATATTTCCAAAGCCCTTGCCAATTTCAGCCAGTCAGCCATAATAATCTCTGATTTTAAAGCTCATCATCGCAACTGAGTAGACATATAAGAAAAAAAAAGTTTTAATATTGTCTGGAAATTGTACATCTATGATATGGTATGTCATGTGATCTGTTCGCATACTATTCATTGATCCTTTCACCGGCCCCTTTTTTGGCCATCCTAAAAGTAAATCTGTCACATTAAGTTCTTCAGCTTTGAACTAAATTGCTCTGGTAATGCAGCTTTGCACATTTCATGTTTTTATATTAGGGCGGTCGATTAATCGCAGTTAACTCACGCAATTAACTCAAAAAAATTAACTGTGATTAATTGCAGTTTTAATCTCACAGCTAATAGAATACAAATTGAAAATTATTACATATTTTAGATGTTTTTCTACATTTCAATATATATTGTATTCTGTGTTATAACTGATATCAAAGTGTATACTATTTTTATTACAAATATTCGTACTGTCAAAATGATAAACAAAATAGTATTTTTCAATTTGCCTCATACAAGTACTGTAGTGCAATCTCTTTGTCGTGAAAGTGCAACTTACAAATGTAGATTTTTCTTTTGTTACTCCACTTGAAAAACAAAACCATGTAAAACTTTAGAGCCTACAAGTCCACTCAGTCCTCCTACTTGTTCAGCCATTTGCTAAGACAAACAAGTTTGTTTACATTTACAGGAGAAAATGCTGCCCGTTTCTTATTTACAGTGTTACCAGAAAGTGAGAACAGGCATTTGCATGGCACTTTGTAGCCGGCATTGCAAGGTATTTACATGCCAGATATGCTTAACATTTGTATGCCCCTTCATGCTTAGGCCACCATTCCAGAGGACATGCTTCCATGCTCCTGACGCTTGATAAAAAAATGTGTTAATTAAATTTCTGACTGAACTCCCTGGGGGAGAATAGTATGCCTCCTGCTCTGTTTTACCCGCATTCTGCCAAATATTTCATGTTATAGCAGTCTCGGATGATGGCCCAGCACATGTTCATTTTCAGGACACTTTCACTGCAGATTTGACAAAATGCAAAGAAGGTACCAATGTGAGATTTCTAAAGATAGCTACAGCACTCGACCCAAGGTTTAAGAATCTGAAGTGCCTTCCAAAAATCTGAGGGCCGAGATGTGGAGCATTCTTTCAGAAGTCTTAAAAGAGAAACACTCCGATGCGGAAACTACAGAACCTGAACCACCAAAAAAGAAAATCAACCTTCTGCTGGTATCATCTGACTCAGATAATGAAAATCAACACAGAATCATAAAATTGGAAGGGACCTCAAGAGGTCATCTAGTTCAGTCCCCTGCACTGAAGGCAGGACTAAGTATTATCTATTCTAGACCATCCCTGACAGGTGTTTGTCCAACCTGCTCTTAAAAATCCCCAATGATGGTGTCAGGGTTCCCTCCCCACTCTGAACTCTACGGTACAGATGTGGGGACCCGCATGAAAGACCCCCTAAGCTTATCTCTACCAGCGTAAGTTAAAAACTTCCCCAAGGCACAAACTCTTCCTTGTCCTTGGGACGGTATCGCTGCCACCACCAAGTGAGTTAGACAAAGATTTCTGAAAAGGACCATTTGGAGCTCCTGTTTCCCCAAAATATCCCTCGCAAGCCCCTTCACCCCCTTTCCTGGGGAGGCTTGAGAGTAAACAAGGTGATCACAGACCAACCCCTTGAGTTTTTAGGACACTAAAAACCAATCAGATTCTTAAAAGCAGAACTTTATTATAAAGAAAAAGTAAAAGAAGCACCTCTGTAAAATCAGGATGGAAGGTAATTTTACAGAGTAATCAGATTCAAAACACAGAGGATTCCCCTCTAAGCAAAACTTTAAAGTTACAAAAAACAAACAAACCAGGAATAAACCTCCCTCTTAGCCTGGGGAAAATTCACAAGCTAAAACAAAAGATAATCTAATGCATTTCCTTCCTATTACTTACCATTTGTAATCTTAGATGCTTAGTTCAGGTATGGCTTTAGATGTATTTTCCCTGCCCCGGTTCCTTGCTGTCCCGGAGAGAAAACAAAGAAACACACACAAAAAACTCCCCCCCCCACAGATTTGAAAGTATCTTCTCCCCTTATTGGTCCTTTTGGTCAGGTGTCAACCAGGTTATCTGAGCTTCTTAACCCTTTACAAGCAAAGGAGGGATTTTATGCTACCCTTAGCTGTATGTTTGACAGATGGAGATTCCACAACCTCCCTAGGCAATTTATTTCCAGTGCTTAACCACTCTGACAGTTAGGAAGTTTTTCCTAATGTCCTATCTAAACTGCCCTTGCTGCAATTTAAGCCCATTGCTTCTTGTCCTATCCTCAGAGGTTAAGAACCATTTTTCTGCTTCCTCCTTGTAACAATCTCTTATGTACTTGAAAACTCTTATCATGTCTTCTCTTCTCCAGACTAAACAAACCCAATTTTTTCAACCTTCCCTCATAGGTCATGATTTCTAGACCTTTAATCGTTTTTGTTGCTCTTCTCTGCACTTTCTCAAATTTGTCAACATGCATTGGCCCACACTGCTTTGGATGGTTGTTGAGCACAACCCATCATCAGCATGGACGCATGTCCCCTGGAATTGTGGTTGAAGCTTGAAGGGACATAAGAATCTTATGACACCTGAGATTCTCACAAATCTTTGCACAAATGACTATTCATCCAAAAATTTGAACCAGACTGTGTTAACCATGTTCTAGGAAAGAGTGGGGAGCAACCAAAACCCTAGGAGCAGTAGCCTGGCAACATCAAGCAAACATGAGCCACACAACACCCACTCAATGTGACCATAAATAGTGGTGAATGATGCAGTATAGTTATCTAATGCCCTCCTATTACTGTAGAATCTGAGCACTTCTCAGTCTTTAAATGCATTTCTCCTCATAACAGCTCTCTGAGGTAAGGATGTGCGGATGGGGAACTGAGGCAAAGAGACTAATGACTTGCCCAAGATCACACAGGAGGCCTCTGGTAGGGCAGAGACTTGAACTTAGATCTCCTGGTTTCCAGGGTAATGCCCACAGCTGGTCAGAAAAATTTGATGGAACAATTTTCCACTGAAAAATGCAATTTCATGGAAATCTATACAGTTTGTGGAAGTGTGTCAATTTTGCTGGAATTTTGGTATGGAGGAAAACTAAAAAAGGAGAAGTTATGTCAATGTAAGAATGTCTTATTTCAATGTTTTCAGATGGAAATATTTCCATTTTTCAATTTGAAACTAATTTTTGTTTCAAATGTTTTAATTTTGGCTTCATTATATATAATAAACAAAAGTAAATAAAATGAAACATTTCAATTTTGTCAAAATGAAATATCTCAGTTAATTTGAAACAAAAGTGTTTTCAGAATTTTCCTTTGCAGAGAATGTTAAAAATTTTGTTTCATTCCAATCTGAAACAAAGCCAAATTTTGAAATCCTGCATGAAACAGAATTTCCATCCTCTGCACAGCTCTATGAGCGCTTTAATAAGCACTGTACCATCAGGTGATCCCATAATGGGGAGGAGAGGCAAGTGGAGGAAAGAATCTCAAAATGGCATGAAGATGCAGACAAAAGGAGGTATCCTAGAATCCTTTCTCCTTGACCATAGACAGGACTCTTCCTTTATTGTGTTTATTTACTAATGTTTCATGTTATCTAGAGTTTAGTGGTCTGTGCAAAGGGACTTCCCTCAGGAGATTATTCCACAGCATAAAAGCAAGCATATATTTTTACCCTGTTTTCTTAAGTTTGTTCCATTCTCTCATCACACTACTTTGTACTACATCAAATAATTCCTGTTTACGTCCTTTTGATTATTTGTACTTTGTTACATATATAACCTCCTGGGTCACCACTTAACTAAATTCTCTTTCTCTCTCTCTCTCTCTCTCTCTCTCTTCACAAACCAGTCCTGCTAGGCTCCTAATCATTTTTATTCTCTTGGTCTTCATATCTGTTTGAAGTGTTGTAGTCCCGGATGAGAGAGACAAAGAAGAATAGCTCTGCGGAGCTCGAAAGCTTGTCTCTTTCACCAACAGAAGTGGGTCCAATAAAAGATATTACCTCACCTACCCTGCCTATATATCTGGCTATCATGGTCATCACTATGCTGTCTTATTGTTTTTCTGGTATTGAGCTGCCCAGAGCTGAAAGCAATCTTGCTGGTATGATTACCCTTGAATCATAGAGAAAGGGAATACTATAGTGGTTGCCATTTAAAAGTCAGTGTTTGCCAACAGTGGCAAACCTTATTTGAGTGAACAATTTTTTTCCTATATCTAGCATAGGGAATAATTGTGATGTCTCAGATACAGTGGTAACTGTGTGGTAGGTGTGGGTAACATTGACCTGGAACAGCATACATCAAACAGTGTGAAATTTGAGCCTATGTCATCGCTGGCTCTCAGTCTTAAGACTGTAAGAATGGCTATTCCTGGACCAGGACCCCATTGTGCTAGGTGCTGTACAAAACTAAAAGATAGTCCCTTCCCTTTGAGCTTACAATCTAAGTATAAGACAACTAACAGATGGATACAGACAGACTGGGGAGTTCAAGTCATTCTCTCTCACTTTCACACACACGCACTTGTTTTTAAGGTAGTAATAGTTCTTATACTAGGCACTTCGTACAACAGTAATGGGCACATAGTATAAAAACCTAAATTGAAAATAAGAGTCTTTTTGGGGTCATTGTCCACCTCTGTCAGGCTTGTTTCCCCTACCGCACCTTCCTTTGTATGGTAAATTCCTTACACAGAATCACATTCTACTTGTTGCTTCCTCCCCACCCCCTACACTGTGATTTTGAAAGCAATTATACTGTATTGTATCCACACCACAGTGTCCATCCAGCTTTTCTTTTCAAAAGACCAAATAAAGACTGACCCTGGTCACCCTGTCATGAAGGCTACATACTACTGGGGACTGTGGTGGGGGAGCAAGTTTGCCAGGTTTGATTCCTAGGTCTCAAGTCTTTGGACCAGCAGAGGCAGCATGCTGAGGCCCTGGAGGCCAAGACAGTCTTGTGTTGTGCAACATATCACGAGGCCAAGCCAGGAGCCATATAAAGAGATCCAGGCCAAGTGAAAACACAGTGATGTGAGTCCTGGACAGGATGGGAAAGATTTCTGTTGAGGATAAAGTATAGCTGTCTGTTAACTTATACTAATGCTTTCCGGAGCCGTGGGGCTATTTTAGAATATATTTTGGTCTATTGTATTTTGCTTCATCTTAGAATTCCATTAAATGGATGATGAAGAGAGAATCTAGCTTTGAAATACTCTTATGTGTGGAGCTGGAATTGTAATTTAGTTGCTAGGTGGAATTCTTGAGAATCTCTGTTCACAAAACAAAACACACAAGGGAACTGCAATTTTAGCTTCCTGTGCATGTTTAAAAAAAATGCAGCGGTAAAGCAATTCTGATACAGATTCTTCTACTCCCTGTCTTTAGAGAAATACTATATTGAACTTTTACTTGTGTTGTCTGAGTCTGTCTTCAGGAAACTATTCAGTTGGTGCCTTAAGAACATTAACAATCACTTGTTTCTTTTGTATTCTTTAATCATTATGTTTGATAAAAGATTCCTTACCTTTTTTCCCCCTCCTCTGAATAGGACCTTTAGTTTCCTGTAACAGATCCTTCATATAAATCATTTAAATTAACCATTCTTCAGAAAGTCGTATTCAGTGTGACTCTTCCAAGAAAATGGATTGAAGACTAGATGATTCAGTCCATTCAGGACTGTGCAAAGCATAACATTTAAAAGTACAGCCATGCCAAAGGGTTGTCTTGCCTTATTTTACAATAAAGAGTTGCTCTTTTAAGGCATGGGCAGTCACCTGCATTAACATCCACATGAGGATGAGACTATATCTGTAAATGTTCCCAAGGAAATTTACTCTAGTATAAAGCTATTCCAGGTTGAGCTGTTTTGTAACCCTGATACATTTATAGTATACTAAAATCTCCACCCCAGCTCCCTAGCAAATAGTGGACTCACTTCTAACAAGGATACTCCAATTTCTGATCAGTAGTCCTGACTAGACAGCAAGTGTGAAAAATCAGGACGGGGGTTGGGGGTAATAGGAGCCTATATAAGAAAAAAGACCCCAAAATCGGGACTGTCCCTATAAAATCAGGACATCTGATCACTCTAGTCCTGACTGAATTCTCCTAGTCAATGACTAAGCACATTTGACTGGCTCATACCTTTCTATTCATTCAACAAGTTATTTTTTTTCTCTCAGGATTTATATCCTGAGAATTTTTAGTACCTTTATTTCATTCAAGGCCGGGCTAAACTTCTTTGGTTGATATGAAGATGTCCCTTTTAGCTGGGAGAAATTGCTCTTTTTGGGGGGGAGGAGGGGAAATAATAAATTACAATCCCATATATCTTTCACAGCATCATTCACATGCAAGTATCGAAGTACCACAGAGCCAATTAGTCTACCAAGCAAGTACAATATAAGCAAACTACATAGGCTATATAATATATATCAGTAGTAACATCTGTGATAGGGAAAGCATGAAGAAAAGTAGAATGCCAAGACTGAGAAAGGTGAATTCAGTGTGGCAAAACTGGGAGGATCAGGCAACTGGATTTTCTGGTTTAATTATTATTCCAAAACAAATTTTTTATTCAGTTACAGTTGCTGTTAAGGGAAATTCAAAAGAAGTTGTAGCATTAAAAAAAACCCAACAACCCACAAACATAAAAACACCCTAGAAAAATAAGCTACGATTACATAAACAATTCTCACATTAAATTTAATACCCAATTCTCACACGCTGACTGTTTAACAGAAACATTTTCAGTGACCAAATGCTATATAAATGTATTCACTTTATATGGTGGATGTTGATGCAGCAGAATGACAGATTCTTTTTGAACCATTATTAGAATTTTAGCATTTTAACTGGCTTATAAACTGACCAGTTCTGTCCTTCAGCCAGTGATAATTCATAAAAGTAGAGGGGCAGCTGCTCATCTGGCATAAATTGCCATAGTTTCATTAAGTTAATGGAGCTATGGCAATTTATGCCATCAAAGAATCTGACCTACAATTTTATCTAGAAATCTGGTTGGCTGATAGAGGAGCCAAGAGGTGTAGAATAAACAAAGTGATAATCTTACAGAATTGGTAATGTCTACCTCAATTGTTCTAAACACATAAATGAGCCCTAAATGTCTAAATATTGTACTGAAACACACTTTGTTTAAATGATTTTTTATTTCAAAATCTCCTTCATGTAGTAAAAGCCATGTCACCTCAAAATTAATTTTTATTACATTTTGAAATATTAAAAATTATGGAGTCCTATGGAAAGGAATATAACATACAGAAAATTGGTATTTTAGCATTTTAACAACATCCTGGTAGAACTGCAAGAAGGGCTATTGCATTTTTTCTTTGTAAAAAGTCACTCTCAGGACTTGCTTTTGTAAACGTATTATCCTGGCAGGTTTTCAATATCATTCTTAAAAGCAGTTAGTAAAGGTAATAACACTAAGAAGCTCTAGGTATCTGTATTGTTAGCCATATACATTATTCAAGTTCAGTTATATTGGTGATTATGTCCAAGAGATGTGAACATCAAATCCTCTGAGATTTACAACAGAATATCAGGATAGGAATGGTCTAGTTCTTCATTAAACCAAAAATTTTAAGAGCATGTAAAACTAGACATGAGAACCTCATTAGGTTTCTTCCCAGTGGAGGTTTGTTCATTTTGTAGATTTAAGCTTAGTACTCATAAAATAACGTGTTATGCTAAGTTATTTTATCTTTTAATTTTACAGTGACTAGTACCAGAACGAAATTCTCAATTCACAAAACGGGTGCAGTAGAGGCAGTGGTACTGCAGGCTTTGTTCGCCTGCTTGAGCAATTTGCCTACCCTCTAGGGTCGTGTCCATTCAAACTGTCCTATCTATGCTGAGACTCTCAGAAAAGGTTCCAGTCAATGCAAATTGTGTGTGTGATGATTGCTGTGTGTGATGTGGATATGTGATGTGGTCAACTAGGAAGTGAATTTAGATCTCCAACTCATTTAACTGAACAGCCAGATGGTTATACTGCCTATCTGTTCTAGTATATAACCAACAACCTGGTAGTTAAGTCTATAGGTATTATATCCCATTATCAGCTACTGGATGGTAAGGAATATTTTGAATGTTGTATACACGTTGTATTTCAGAATATGATCCTTCAGTCATCTGTGTGTCTAGTGCAGTACATGTTTTGCTGTAAAGACTGGAGAACACATTCCACACACATGGAATAGGACAACTTATTAAATCTTTGTTTGCCCTCCCTGAGTCTCCTGGGACCTCACCCATCTTCAATGAGTTCTCAGATATAATTAAATTCATCCCAGGGTAGTTAAGGAACTAGCTGCAGCAACCCCAGAATCGTTAATCAGGTCCTACCAAATTGAATATATTTAACTTATCTAAATATTTTCAGGTCATTAAAAGAATTCCTGATGTAGCCCATTGGCCATTCTTCCAAACTTTCCTTCGCATCGGGATAGTTTGCAGTTGTTTTTTTAATACTGTCTCCATAAGAAACTGACAGCTCTCTTGAATTCTTTTTTCCCTTAGATTTTCTTCCCATGGGACTTTCCCCCTACCAATTCTTCATTAGTCAGCTTTTTTGAAGTCCATTGTCCTTGGCTAGTCTCACTCTTTCCTTTCCTTAGAAGCATGAAATCTATCGTTTAATAATCACTTTCAACCAAATTGCCTTCCACCTTCAGATATGCTGCTAGACCTCCCTGGTCAGAATCAAGTATAAAATGGCTGTCTTCCTGGTTACTTCCTCCACTTTCTGAAACAAAAAGTTGTCCCCAATACATTCCAAGAATGTACTGGCAATTTTGTGTTTTGCTATATTACTTTTCCAGCAAATGTCTGGGTAGTTAAAACCCTCCCATTACTACCGGATCGTGTGTTTTGGGTATTTCCGTTATTTGTTCTAGAAATGCCTCACCCCCCTCTTCTTTCTAATTTGATAGTTTATAGTAGACCCCAACCATGACATCACCCTTATTTTTTTAACCTCTTTTATCTTTACTGAGAGACTTTCAACTGGTCTTCTTCTCACCTTCTTCTGGAGCTCAGAACAAGTGCATATATTCTTAATATACAATGCAACACCTCCTCCCCTTTATCCTGCCTGTCATTTTTGAACAAGCTATATCTCTCTATACCAATATTCTAGTCTTGAGATTTATCCCACCAAGTCTCTGTGATGTCAATTAAGTAATAACTTACCTTCTATACTGATACTTCCAGTTGTTCCTGTTTATTCCCCATACTCTTTGCATTTGTGCATAGACATCAAAGATATCAATTGGTATAGAAGGAGTTTTATCTCAAGCAACAGACTTTGAAAGTATTAATGTTTTAGAAAGCACCCCAACTTTAAAAGAATGTAAGGATGCAACCACATTTATTTGTGGTTCTAAATTAATTTGTCACAGCTCAGTTAAACCTTCAGCCTTTCCATGGGCACTCCTTCCAACAGTCAGGCCTCTACCTGCAGTTCTCCCAGACTGGAACTCTGCAATTCATCCCGTGTTATGCTGGATCACTGGGCTAGAATACCTCTTATTCCCACCAGCCAGCCAGGGAAGCAGTGCTTAGTTCCCTTTGCAGTCCCTCATGAGTGCACCCTTCAGTTCATAGGCTTCACTTCCTTCACCTCTCTTGGTGGAACCCTATAGTTCTACCACTCTTACATGCAATCCTGGGGTGGCAGACTCCCTGCTTCCAGCCATGTTAATGTGTTAGGCCCAATGGTATTTGGCACCTGCCGAAAACTTCCCTTCAGGAGCCTATGCCCAGCTATTGATTAACATAACTCAGAACAGCTCCTTCCAAACAAACATTTTTACTCTTCACCCAAAGGTACATAGGGAGCAGAGACAAGGATTAAAGCCACAAAAGGGGTGCACACGTGGGTTTTGCTTAAAGCTTATCACTTCTCTGTTAGGCTCAGGCAAGCCTAGCTGCCTCTGTTTCAGTCCCAGTCTCAGGATGCATTTTCTGCCTTTCTGACAGTGTTTCACCTGAAGCAATTCCTGGCAACTCCTCCCCTTTCATTCTGAGGGGGTGCTTTTAAGTGGTTATGGTCCTTTTGATCTCTAGGCTCTGGCCTTGGCAAAACAGGGTGTAACTTTTAGTTGGCATCTTCAAAGAGCCTCTTCTCAATTAATGGCCCAGCCATTGCTCGCTTTGAAGTTGTTTAGCAAGAGATGTCTTATCTCTGACCATTGTTTTGTTTCCTGCTTACTCTTCCAAACAGATCTTTTAATTCAACTCCATAGTCAGACAGAACAACAACAAGCAGGTAAACTGAGGTACATATCATAGCCAAAAAGTTCCAACAGAACTATGATATGTTCCAACAGAACTTCTCACCAACACAAGTTGGTCCAATAAAACATATGACCTCACCCATTTTGTCTCTCTGATACCCTGGGACAGACACAGCTACAACAACACTGCATAAAGTTCCAAATAATTTCTGTAAATAATAAATTTGAGAAAATTGTAAGATGCTCACAGGCAGTTTGTGAGCAAAGAAGTGAAAGTTGTTGAATAAATGATTCACCAAATTATTTGTCCCTCTTTATTAATTGTTTACAAGAAATCCTTGCAGTCTCGTATAATGGATATTAGAAGGTTGCAAGCAGGCAAGAGGAAAATTTGACAAGCACAATAATACCATAATTACACTGAGAAGTTATTAAATGTGCAATAGCCTAATATGTTCAACTGCTATTGTAAACGCTCAGTCTCTTGTATGTACCTGTACCACATGGTGTAACAGTTTTTCATTGGTACTCTGAATGAAATTGTCCTTTGCTCTTGAATAACCTCATCTGTCATCACAATATAACCTTATATCAAATATCTCCCTTGGTGTTGCATTTTTAAGTAAGCCTAGACTTTTGATACTCTGGTACTTAATCAAACCTGGCACACAATTTACATCTACTAACTTTGCCATGAGACTGTAGTCTGACTCAGTACTGTTGATACCTGCAACAGAATACCACTACATGTGTAACTGAGCTGAATTTGGATTTTTGTTACAGAATCATTACATAGGTAGATTTTTCCCCCCCTAATACAACCATGCAGTATTACTTACTTTTTAACATAGTTAGCCAAAGAGAACAAGATTATCATAGAATACCAGGGTTGGAAGGGACCTCAGGAGGTCATCCAGTCCAACTCCCTGCTCAAAGCAGGACCAAAAAGTAGACCTTTTTTGTCTGTAAATGCTATTTCTGCATCTTAGATGCACCATGAGACTGCAGCTTTGCTGAAACAATCACCTTGACTGTTCCATTCCACTAAGAAAGTTTCCATATTGCTCAGAAACATAAGGAATAATTAGACAGAAGAAAAATTAAAATACTTTAACAGAGTACTGTGACAACTTCCACCCCTTAAAATTTGTGGCTGCATTTTCCATATTTCAGAAGAAAATCTGAAACCTGAATCAGTAAGTGTTACATGGGTCACCTGCTCTCCAGAATTTCTGTCACTTCATGCAAGATTCAGAAGGAACTTGAAAAACTAAATCTTGTTTTAATGATCTGATATTTGATGCTAAATGCTTTCAAATTGTTGCAGTATCAGTCATAGTAATATATTAATATTTGATTAACTAAATTAAGAATGCAATTAAAATGCTATTCTCAGCCTCAGAAATTACTGAAAATTAGAAGAGCAATGTATCAGTTCATAGATATTACAAGAAGCATTGCAAAAGCAACATTGCCATCAACCCCTGAAATAATAACTCAGACGATTTCAACAGGCTCTAACCTTTGGTAACTAGAGACTGTGTGTTGTGCGTGTGAATAGGAATCTGATCTCTTAATAGTGTTCTTACCTTGGAAATGTACAGGTGAATGTTGAGTCTGTTTAACCCATAATTCCAAAGCTAAAATAAGAGTGCTGTTAAATGAGCTCAAAAAGTGTACAGCATTTGTTCTCAACTTTTACTATGCTGTGACCCCCTTTTCCATATAGGAACCCCTGCCCCTCCAATCTAGCCAAGAACCCCTCTAGCAGTATGGAAAGTGCAATCCCTTGACATGTCTCTGTGGCTCCATGGTGGGTCACGACCCCCATGTAATCCTTGACATACAATATATCATTTCTAGTTCCCAGTTATCCAATTACTGTCTAGTCTAGTTTAAAATTCATACTCAGTTGATTGTACAGCCAACTACTGGCGTATGCTGCACTATTTGAAAGACCTCTTCTTTCAGTTTGACTTTCAAGTCCATTCAATTTTGCTGGTTATTAGAATTTTATTTGTCATAAATTTTATAACTCCACCTAACATTTAGAGCCAGTCACAAGACATCTAAGTACAAGTAATTCTTTTGCTCCCCTGCTAATTGGCCTGAAGAAGTTATTTAGAAAACCAAGAATTGGCAGTGTTCCACTCAGCATGCACTTATAAAATTGCAATTGTCTGGAAATACATGTGAAAAAGTTATTTTCCCGAGAATAGGAGTGCACTGTTTGTAATGTCTTTAAATGATATAATGGAGACCAAACGTTTGTTTTTTGGGGGGTTTTTTTTTGCTTGTTATTCTGCAGAACACCAGGTTATCTTTTCAAGCCTGTATAATATATTGCCTCTGTACAATGTGATGTATCATTGCTATAAGAATACATGAATTACAAGGAAAATAATCCACATAATGTTCACTCTGTAAGAGTTATTGTAATAGGACAAGAACAGCAATATGAAATTAGCATGTGAGCGCCAGCCATTTGATCTGGACTCACATTTACATCACACAGTCCACAACAATATTAAAAAAATGTAAACTCTTCTCTACCTACACTACTACACTAAAACTACCAAAATACTTAATAATTGTATATTTTTTAAAATTATTGAGGCATTGACTTAAATGAAGCTAGGTCAAGCCTTTCATTAGGTAAGTGATGATAAGCCCAGGCAAGTTTCAGCATGCTAAAAGTACACAAATTAACAGGAAGAAAGAAAAGTACACAAATGAGAGTACATTTTTTCCAGTGCAGAGGCAAAGGTGTTTCTCTGCACCTATTGCCTCCTTACAAAGACAGTCAGTAAAAACAGTCTTACAAGAGTCTGTCTATTGCAAACAAACAGAATATTTAGCATTTATGTAGTGCTTTGCATGTTCATCGTAACTAATAAATCTGCATAATATACCTGTGAGGAATGTAGATAGAATTATCCCCATTTTACAAATAAAGCAAATTTTGACATTAAAAATGACTTGTCCAAGGCCCCACAGCAATTCAGTAACAGAGCTGGGACTAAGTCTCAGGGACTGTGGATTCCCTGTTCCAAGCTCATGGAAAAAAGACTTGAAGGTGGGTCTGGAAGAAGATAGTAAAGGGGGTTGTGATGCTGGCAGACCAGGTGTCAGCTCAGCCAAGACCCCTGGGCCTCACTGAACACTGACAAATACATAGCTGGAAAACCATCTGGCTCATCTCTGTGTTAGTTCTGTTAAAATAGATATTAGTTGTAAGAACATGTTTAGTGTTTAGACTTTATGAAATGCTTGTAGGATGCTGTATGTATGAATCTTAAGTATAATAGCTGTATCCTATGTTATAAGATAATATTTAAGTATTTGTTCTGTAACTATAAAAGTGTTTGAACATAAAGGCCATACTGGGTCAGACCAAAGGTCCATCTAGCACAGTATCCTGTCTTCTGAAAGTAGCCAATTTCAGGTGCCCCAAAGGGAATGAACGGAACAAATAATCAGGTGATCCATCTGCTGTCACCCATTCCCAGCTTCTGGCAAACAGGGACACCATCCCTGTCCATACTGGCTAATAGCCATTGATGGACATATCCTCCATGAACTTATCTATCTCTTTTTTTGAACCCTGTTATAGTCTTGGCCTTTACAACATCCTCTGGCAAGGAGTTCCACAGGTTGACTGTGCATTGTGTGAAAAAATACTTCCTTTTGTTTGTTTTAAACTTGATGCCTATTAATTTCATTTGGTGACCCCCAGTTCTTGTGTTATGAGAAGGAGTAAATAACACTTTCTTATTTACTTTCTCCACACCAGTTACAATGTTATAGACCTCTATCATATCCCCCGCTTAGTCATCTCTTTTCCAAAAAAGTCTCATTAATTTATCCTCATATGGCAGCCGTTCCATACCCCGAATCATTTTTGTTGCCCTTTTCTGAACCTTTCCCAATTCCAATATATGTTTTTTTGAGATGGGGTGACCACATCTGCACACAGTATTCAAGATGTGGGCATACCATGGATTTATGCAGAGGCAATATGATATTTTCTGTCTTATTATCTATCCCTTTCTCAATGATCCACAACGTTCTGTTCACTTTTTTGACTGCCGTTGCACATTGAGTGGATATTTTCAGAGACCAATCCACAATGACTCCAAGATCTCTTTCTTGAGTGGTAAGAGCTAAAGTTTGGTACAACTGTAAAACCCCACAGTCAGGAGAGACGCATTACTAAGTGTGAAATGCTAGTTTACCACAAGAGGTGTCAACTTCTCCCCAACAAAAGAAGGCCTATAGGCACCAGACAAGCCATTCTGGAACATCAGTGGACAAGAAACTTTGTTGATTGCTTCCCCCACACCCATGAAGAGGGGGCATGCACAGCGCTTGTCCCATCACAGCTTGAATGCTGGGGGAAGGGCATAAAAATCCATGTCAAGGAGAAATTATCAATATGCTGTTTGAAATTTGGAAAGGGAAATATTTCTAAACATAAGCAAGGGATACCCAAGCTGCTTGTCTTGGTCCTAAAGAACATATAGAGTTTACATATTACAGCAGATACTATTACCTTTTTGAACCTAAGATTGTGTCTCCTTTATGTGTGTGTATGTTTACCTGCTTTAACCTTGTAAATAACTCTTCTTTCTTTTTCTTAGTTAATAAATCTTTAGTATTATAGGACTAGCTATAAGTGTTTTCTTTGGTTTGAGATCTGAGGTACAATTGGCCTGGGGTAAGTACTGGTACTTTGGGACTGGAAGTAACCTGAATATTGTTGTGATTTTTTTGGTATGAGGGACCATCTATCACAAAGGCAGGCTTGTCTGGGTCGTAAGATAGACCAGAGTGCCCAAGGGGACGGTCTGTGACTCCTGTTATAGTGCTTTAGGAGTTCACACTTGTTACTTGGTTGGTGAAATCTAATGAGAGCATACACCCAGTTTGGGGTTTGTGCCCTGTTCTTTGACAATCTGTCCTGAGGTTGGCATTAACACTCACGAGTTACTCTAAACAGCTTGACAGGGACAGTCAGGTTAGTTTCCTGGATTCAGTCATGTAGACATGGGGAATGGGGGAGGAGGGGAAGTAGAGATATAAGAGAACTAGATTGTAAACACTCTCGGTGAACCCTTTTCTCTAGAGATTTCAAGCCATATTCCCCCTGCACAAGCCCTATAAGGGCAAATCAATTTTTTAAAATGTCTAGATAATACAAGAACCTCTCTTTTCCCCCAAGCCTAGCTGGCAAAGTAGGTGATCTATCTGGTACCATAGCTGTTTTTACATTATAATTTCTTTCTTCCTGATGCGTGCTGCTTTTTTCACAGTCCCTCTCTGACTTCCACTCTTCCTAGTCTCTGCTCCCTTTGTCCCCTCCCTGCATCAGACTCACTTTTGGGGTGGTGTGTTTTTGTTTTGTTTTGTTTGGACTTTCTCTGTTCCTTTTCTTGGTTTCTCCTTAGAGGAACTGGAACACTAGAGTTGAACTTTTAACCACTGACGTTCAAATGAGTTCAAAATGAGGCCATTCCTTATATATACACATTTAGAAATAACTTTTCTTCTGGTTTCTCAAAAAATGTAAATGTTTCAGTAGTCATATTTAGAACATTGCATCACAAATGTGACCTACAAAGGAAAAACCTTGGGCTTTGCCTCTTATTCTTTATAAAGTATACAAAAGGCATGACACATTTTGGTTTGCTTTAAATTCTGCTTGTTGTTTTACTTTAGAGATACCAGGAATACGATTTCTGGTCTTGTTTTTCTGGAGATCTCCTTGGAGAATCCAGAGGAGTGGTTTGCGATCTTTCACAGCTGCTTATTGATGAATCAAACGCTGAAGCTTTAATATTTTTTGCAGGACTCTGTAGTTAAATTGGTGTTAACTTAAATAACAAAAACAGTTTTAAACAGTCTAAATTAATACCATTTCCACTTTCAATTAGTTTGGTTTCACTTTCTTGGTACTCTACCTGCGATATTCTAATGCTCTTAGTTCTCAAGTTGCACATCGAGCCTTCCAGAAAAAAGACAGACGTACCTGAATTTCCAATGTAAAAACCAAGCAGAAACATACAAACACACTTCATTTATGCATGAATATACCATTAGGAAGCAAAACAGGGCACAAACCCTTTTCTCCCTGTTGCCCCTCTCTCCTGTCAGCGTGCAGACTGTCTTTAAAGTATCGAGTAAGCAGAAAGCTCTTTTCTGCAATTACATAATTTTAATTGTGGCTTCCCTCTGGCATTCTAACAAGTGGTGTTTCAGTGATCAATCAACTCCCAAGCATCTACATCCTCATATAGTGCACTAGACTGTCAGTGTACTGATCTAGGATTGCTGATCTACTGTCACCGTGATTTTAGGTGCTAAAAACAACCAAGTCTCTAGGCAAATGAACTTTTAAAAAAGAAATCTTTTCCTCTTTGGAAGCATCAGAGAATGGTCAAATCCCACTTTCATTTCTTGTGGGAGATTTTGAGAGTCTTTCCTATGATTTTCCCTCATCTTGCTCTCCCCCCGCCCCCATAGCTGTTTTTATTGAAATCTGCTCGAGAAGGTAACATTATAACGCAGGCATATTGGAAATGATACCCTGAGGATTAGCTCAGATTTACCTTGTATATGACAAAACACACAAGCTGAATATTGCAGTTGCTATTCATTCAAAGAGCTGTTGCTATCTGTACAGTAAAACTGAATAGTTGTTTTAGTGTACAAGGAATTTTTTTTCTTTAGGTGGTTTATCATTGAAAGATACAGAACTTAGCTGGTTTTCAGTAATTATGTGTTAGTACATGGACCACAAAATAGCTTTTCTTATGATGTCATTACTAGAGCTGGACAAACTTTTTCAGACAAAGCATTTTTTCAATGAGAAATGCAAATTCAGGTTGACCAAATTGTTTTGTGAATTTGTCAAATTCCCCAAATTGTTTTGGCTGGAAAAAAATTCTGAAAAATTCTAAATCTTTTGAGCTGCTATTTTTGAAACTAAGCACTTGGATTTTTCAGTTCAAAATTACTTAGTTTTGAATTTTACTTCTATTTTATTTTTAAAAATTCAAAGGTAAAAAAAGCTCAGTGTTTCATTTTGGGTCAGAAAATTTTTTTTGTGGGATCCAAAACAAATGACATTTTTGGTTTGCTGAGAAATCTGAAAAATTTTAATTTCAGCGCAAAATATTTCCCCCTGTTTTTGGGCCACTAATCCGAAAAGTGGGTTATTCAGCATTCTAATCATTACACTGTAATTTCAGGCAAAACTACATATCTTTCCCTATTCATTTTCCTATATGATCATGCAGTGAAACATCATTTAACTTTTGATTTGTGTGTGTGTGTCATCCTACACCAGTGCAGGCCAATCATTATAATCAGACAAGGGTGACAACAACTAGAAGTCACTTATTTTTGTGCCCACCAGACACATAGCTTTCTCTCTCCTAAGTTTGTGAATTTCGAGGACTGTAAATTAACATGGATTAGAACAACATATAGCAACTTTAAATTTTGTCTCATTGAAGGAAAGGTGTATGCATGAGTATAGCAGAGTCACTTGGTAAGAAATTATTTTTTTCGTGGCTCTCGGTTATTGCCAGTACACACTGCTGAGAATTGACTGGCAATTACCTAACAGGCTGAACACAGGAAGGGAAAATCAAGGCTACATTTAGAAAGAATCATTTCAATTAAGAGCCTCTCCAATCTGCTGTCCTAGAGTCTAGGATCCAGATCATCCCTAGATGACAGCTGCTCAACAAAATACAGAGGGATGAGATGAATATTGCACAAAGGAGGATTAGGGTACCCTGGCTTGAAAGACTCACCAACCAAATACCATACTCATCAAAGCCCACCTGAATATTGCATTTGAAGGCAGTGAAAGATGGTACCTATTTTTATGGAACCTCAGTGAGTTTGGCAAGAGACCATTGTTAAAAACCCACTGTAGAAATTCAATGTAGAAGAGATCAACTTGTTTAGCTGATACCCCTGGTATGGCACAGACCTAACTAAAGACAGATCTATGATACTGCATGTCAATGAATTACATTTTTTTCTAAAAGTTTATTGGGTAAGTAGCACTCTGACATGCACAACTTCTTAGTGTGCCTCACTCATGACTAAGGCTCCATGTTTGTCACGGAGGTCATGGAAATCACAGATTCCGTGACTTTCCATGACTTCTGCAGTGGCTGGTGTGCTTTCCTGTGCGAGGGAACTCCCCAGAAGGGCGACAGGAACTCCACTCCCTCAGCTCCTAGTGCTGCCTCTGACTCCTGGCACCGCCCCGCAGCTCCCATTGGCCGCGGTTCCCAGACAATGGGAGCTGCAGAACCAGGGCTTGGGGCGGAGGCAACATGTGGAGCTAGTAGCTGGGGTCGCTGCTTCCCAGGAGATGGGTAGAGAGCCTGTCCCAGCCCCCCCAACTCCCTCCCAGCACCTGCATTGCCCCCCCCCCAAGCCGCATCCCCCTCCAGCACCCACGGCAGCATCCCTCAGGCCATCCCCCCAGCACCCGTGGTGCCCCCAGGGCCACCCTCCCAAGCCACCTCCACCCCCAAGTTTTAGTCAGGGGTATATAGTAAAAGTCATGCACACATCTTGGGCCATGAATTTTTGTTTACTGCCCAAGACCTGTCCATGACTTTTACTAAAAATACCTGTGACTAAAACATAGCCTTATTCGTGACCCAGACTGAAAGTCTGAGGAGTTGCACTTGCTGGTTGAAGCAAGGACCCTGGGGTTGTAAGTCATAACACAGAGGGTGCTAAGCTCATCCCAGAATCACTCTTCTTCCATTGTTTTCCATTCCACTGAGAGTTTTGGTGTTCTCTTGACTCCACAAAAATAATTCAGTGATTCAGGAAGTTGATTACCAAATTCTCTTATCACTTTATTTATTATGTACCTTGAACTGACCATTGGATTTGTATGCAAGGTGTTCAAATTTTCTAAGTATTTTCTAACCTGCTTTTTTCAATAACTATTTTTATAAGGTCTTCATTACATTCTAATCTTCAGTTCTCTTGTTAAAGGCAGATTTTAAAAAATGAGTGTACTCAATGTGGCAGCCTCCTCATTAACCAGTGGGACTCTTCTCCCCCCCACCCCTTTTTGTCTGATACATTTGTAAAAGCCTTTTTCCACATACAGTATCAGACACTTCTGTAATATGTGAGCTCTCTACAACTCCTCTATTTGTTCATTACTCTTTCATCTTTGAGACTCCTCTGTGCAGTGCCCAGTCCAAATGATAAGTTCTTGAACTAAAAACTGAAGAGAGACTGTGGGAATCTGGATAATATGTAATGACTTGAAGGCATTAGTTAGAGAGGGATTTGCATGCTGTGCATCTGTGTCTACTTGTCAGTCTCCTTGACTCATGGCAACAAGGATGGATAGGAAAAACTGCAACCTGAATCTTTCACAGCAAACATACTGATTTTAACAATTTTAAATCCAGTACCAGACACTGGGCTTGGATAGACTGGAATTGCTAGAGATGGGTCTTTTAAACTGAGAACTGTGTAGATGATTTGTGTGGGACTTTAGACAATAAAGATAGTAACAGCAATACTGTCACCTCCCAAAAATCCATAACTGACATATATGAAGAAGAAGAAAAATCTTCTCACCAAATTCTCTAGGGATAGTTTCTCTTTGCTTCTCCCCCTCCCCCCCCCTTATTTTGCTACAGTTTTCAACCAGCAAACAATTGCTTAATGTTCCTAGTGTTCTCTGTTTCTCTGTGGAGGACTTTGCTGGTTCGGGCAATCTAGTAGGCTAGCTTGTTGAGATATCTCTACAGTATGAGTTTTACATCTGGGTGCTCATCAATCATCCTAAGAACCATTCTGCACTAGCTATGTCATAGAAATGTGAATTAAAATTGCTTCTGCAGTGCTAGAACACAGAGAAAAATCCCCATGGGCTTCAAGGAAAATGCCAGCCACTAAAAGGCCTGTAGGCCAGATTTTAAGTATTTTCCCACTAGGGGAAAGTCAATCTGGGGCTGAATTCTTAATTTAAAAAAAAAATCAGTTCATAAAATTAACAGCAAGCAGCTCTCATAAATTATAAGATACTCTACATAATTTATTTATAATTGTACTAAATGTTGAAGTTTAAGCTTTCCCTTTTTTAATTTTCCATTATTAACTATTTTGAGTCTGTGCTTATGTACCTGATATGTGCATCCCATAAGGACTAAAAATTTTCCAATATTGTGGATAGTTTAAAAACAATAAAATAAACTATCAAGAAATTTTAATCTGTCCTGAAAAAAAGACAATTATAATTATGTTAATTTGGCAAGCTATGTGATATAGCAGCCACTCTAATAATTTCTAGAAGTCCCACCACATCAAAACTACAAGTAAATGTTCTGATTGCGAATTAGAACTTCATCAGGAAAGACTCATTTATTCAATAACTTTTTTATAAAATGTATTAGATCTGGTTAAGTCACAAGGGTCAACTTAAACTGCTTCATTTATAATATAGTAGGCTTTAAATAGAGGCAAACAGAGGGTACCAAAGAGATTTAAGTTGAATGTTATTAAAATATATTATTAAATCAGAACAATTACCTTCTTTCACTGAGATCTGAGTTAAAACTTCCAGTTCTGACCTAATTAAGTGGTATTTCATGGCATGAATCCTGAAAAAGAAACTATATTGGTAAATTCACTGCTCGTATTAGAAATCTCGGGAGTTCTCATTAACTGAAAATTACAGTAGTGCAGTCATGAACACTTTTGTAGTCTACAGATGAAATAAGGTCCGTGTGAAGTTGTCAACTACCATTTCTGCAATGCTGCCTAAAACCAAAAGGGCCCAATTTGAAGCCCTTACTCACGCTGGTGAGTAGTTATTAACACAAGCCCTACCACTGAAGAAACTGGGACTACTCATGTGAGTAGTTGGCCACCAGTGTGAGAGAGAATTGCACCACTGGGCTCCATAGGCACCGACTCCGTGGGTGCCTCGGGGCTGGAGCACCCAAGGGGAAAAATTAGTGGGTGCTATGCACCCACCAGCAGCCAAGCTCCCTGCTCTGCTCCCCCCCACCCTACCTCCCCTCCACCTCCGCCACTGAGTGCGCTATGTCCCCACTCCTCCACCTACCTCCCAGCACTTGCTGCCGCCAAATAGCTGTAGCAAGCTCCGGGGGGGAGGGGGGGAGTGGGAATGTGGCACACTCAGGGGAAGAGGCGGGGCTGGGGCAGGGATTTGGGGAAGGAGTTGAATAGGGGCAGGGAGGGGGTGGAGTTGGGGCACGGACTTTGGGGAAGGAGTTGGAATGGGGGCGGGGCTGAGGGTAGAGCAGGGTCGAGCACCGACCAGCACCAGAAGAAGTTGGTGCCTCGCTCCAAATAACGTACTGATAAAAGCTGCGCACAGGTATCATAAGACAGAATTTGTTCCATTGACATGATATTTCTCACATAGTGTTGTATCTAAAGCTGACAACAGAAGTTGTGTGTACATAGAGTATGCAGTAGAATCCTAATTGGCACACCCAACTGGTAACAGAGACACACCAATTAGCAATTTCCTCAATTATCAAAAGCTTATAGGAACATACTGAGCTGCTGTAGAGTTGGGCTTGTTTCCTGAAATGCAGACCTCCCTGCCTCCACTCCACCTTCTATATCAAATGAACCCCACATTAGCAGGCCCACACGGACCTAAATACAGCAGACATGGATTCTGCTGCACTGGGGGTGGGGCTTGATTCTGGTCCCCAGAAAGGGAAAAGGGCAAATTGGTCCATGACTAAATTCATTCACTGGGCATGACCCCTGAGAGGAGTGTTACTGGGCTGCATACTTACTGCTGAGGCTCATGCTCTGTGGTCTGATACTACATTGTAATACACCTCAGTTAGTTCAAGTTAAAATAAACAGAGTTCTCTTTACAGACTGTTTTCATTGAGCAACATTCCCTTTACTTCACAGAACTATTACTTGTCAGCAAAAACTGACTTCCAAAGATGTCAAACCCACACGTGATATTTTCTCAAATTCCTCTTTATTTTATAAAATGAAGAAATAGGAATCAATGTATAACCTATCATCTTATTCCTAAATATCTGGTTAGTTGTTGTTCCCCAGTCTACCACCCATTGCAAAGAAATGTCCAGCTCCATCCTGAACTGATTGTGCATTATTTCTATTGCTGAGTTTGGCTGCTTGTTTCATCTTCCCAGTAGTTTCTGCATAAATGGTATTCCACCAGGATGTATCAAATGCTAGTCTCTACCTCAGCATCTGTACTTTACTGATACTGTTCGTCACGCTGTCTGGAGTGGCTCACAACCGTGAGTGCCAACCTCAAAAGCAGGGTGGACACCCCAAATTGGTGGTATGTTCTATCATTAGATTTCACCAATCCAGTAACAAATGTGAACTCCTGGATCACCGTAACAGTCTTACTATGGAGTCACAGCCAGTCCCCTTGGGCACTCCAATCTATCTTGCCACCTGCAAGCTGGACTTGGGGATAAATGGTCCTTACACCAAAAATCACAAAATATACCACATGAAAATATTTAGGTTGCTCCAGTCCCAAGATCAGTCAATTACCCCAGACCAATTTGTACTTTAGATCTCACACCAAAGACCATGCTAGTAGCCAATCCTATATTAACATGAACTTATTAACAGGGACAAAGAAATGAGAGAGTTATTTATAGGTTACAGCATGCGCCATATATACACAAATGAGTTCAGTCTACAGTTCCAAGGGTGATGGAGGTGCAGTAATCTGTCAGCACTGACTGCCTTTTTAGGGCTAACCCAGGTGACCCTGGGGATCTCTATTCTTTTGTTTCTTGACTCCAGCCCTTGTAAAAGTCCAAACAACAAAGGGAAGAAAAAAATCTTCATCAGATATCTTTATGTTCCTCTTACAGAATTCAAGCTGATGGGAAATGCTTTCTCACACAAAGCACTTTCACGGGTATAAGAGGGCCATTAAACCAAGCTTTGTGTTGTGATGTTCCACAATGGCCCATTTAGTCTTGATAGTTCTTGATGAGTGGGGAATCACTTTTCCTGCCTAAGTTCACAAGAGCAGGCATTTTTACAATTATAAAGCAAAACTTACATATTAACTTATAGCATGGGATACAGACATTACAACGTAGAAGCATTTTATAGAGTTTAAACACTGAACACTTTCTTAAAAGTTCAACACCTGCCTTGAACAATGTTAACATAGGGGTGAGCTGGTCTGGTTTCCAGCTATGAATTTGTGGTGCTCAGCAGCTGCTGTCTAGAGCCCAGCCCTAGGGTCCTGACATGGAAAAAATTCCTGTTAACTTCAGGGAGTCCTTTCATAGAAGTAAGGACTACATAATAAAGTCTGAAGTCTGGCTAATCATTAGTGCCTCTAAACACTAGAGGCATTTTGACTTGATCTTCACTGCACTCTTCCAGTCTCACCAATCCTCCTATATACACATTCAAAGCTTTATTCTCTGCCTCTTCCTCTCAAATTACTCCCTGGTCTTTATTCAGTGTTACTTTTCTCCATCTTGTAGTATTTAATTCTATTATCACCCTTTGTTTTTTGTTCCGAAGTCTAGCATATGTTAATTGTCCAAAAGCAAAGTTTATCTATTTTGTGGAATTTATTGCTCTCCTGAAACTCTGACACATTATGTCTACCATTTCACCCAATTTGCCGATGCAATCAAATAATTTAAGCAAATCTGTCATGCATGATGTACTTTTTATGAATCCGAGTTGAGCATTCCTACCTAAATTATTCATTTACAGATGTTTCTAATTTCTTCCCGCTGACTGAAAGTCAGAACTTGAAGGGGAAGCACTATAAAGAAAGCCCAGGATGTTGCAGGAAATAGTACTGGTAACACCCTTCTCTCTGGCTCAGTTGTTAACTAATGTCTCAGTATTGTGAAAAAGGGGCAGTGGGTGGTCACAGGTATATTCTTTCTGATGTAAAACTGAGGTCCTGACTACTTCTCATAATTATAAAACTGCTATAATCTTACAGTGACCAGATAATAAAAACAATTTGTAATGCAAATTCTATAGTCCTTCAGTAACTGTTGAAAATAAAATCAAGCTCTAGGCCAGTGACTGTTTCTATGTAAAGCAAGATTAAAATTTATAAATTTAGCAAGTTTGTTTAGTGCAAATCAGTGCTTTATCCAGCTTGTACTGCAGCCAGTTCACATCCATCTAATATGGATGTCATTAAGAAATTTTTTTTTCCTTGCCTGTCAGTTGCTTTTCTCTGAGATACAGTGTCTGCTGATCCTTCACAGGTAGATTAGGTCCCCATCACAGAAGTGATTGGAAGCAGCAGATCTGTCAGTCAGACAGGCATAAACTATGGCAGTATTTCTCAATGACTGGTCTGTGGACCAGCACCAGTCTGAGATTTTCCTGATACAGTTTACAAAGGCAACAAGTCAGTCCCTGTTGTAAAAAGATTGAGAAACACTGAACTAAAGGACCCTGTCCATCAACATCCTGCTTTATCCTCAAAAAGAAAAGGAGTACTTGTGGCACCTTAGAGACTAACAAATGTATTTGAGCATAAGCTTTCGTGAGCTACAGCTCACTTCATCGGATGCATGCAGTGGAAAATACAGTGGGGAGATTTATATACACAGAGAACATGAAACAATGGGTGTTACCGTACACACTGTAAGGAGAGTGATCAGGTAAGGTGAGCTATTACCAGCAGGAGAAAAAAAGAAACAAACAAAAAAACTCTTTTGTAGTGATAATCAAGGTGGGCCATTTCCAGCAGTTGACAAGAACCTCTGAGGAACAGTAGGGGCGGGAAATAAACATGGGGAAATAGTTTTACTTTGTGTAATGACACACTGACTCTCAGTCTTTATTCAAGCCTAAGTTAATGGTGTCCAGTTTGCAAATTAATTCCAATTCAGCAGTCTCTCGTTGGAGTCTGTTTTTGAAGTTTTTTTTGTTGAAGAATTGTGACTTTTAGGTCTGTAATCGAGTGACCAGAGAGACTGAAGTGTTCTCTGACTGGTTTTCAAATGTTATAAATTCTTGATGAGGAGTCTTTGTGGCACCTTAGAGACTAAAATTTATTTGGGCATAAGCTTTCGTGGGCTAGAACCCACTTCATCAGATGCATGGAGTGGAAAATACAGTAGCAGGTATAAATACACAGCACATGAAAGGATGGGAGTTGCCTTTCCAAGTGGGAGGTCAGTCTAACAAGACAATTCAATTAACAGTAGGATACCAAGGGAGGAAAAATCACTTCTGTAATGGTAATGAGAGCAGCTTAATAGTTTAGTGGTGATGCTCTATATTTATATATTTATATTTTTTCAAGACAAACAAAAATTCTCTATCACTCTCTCTTAGGAGATTTGAAAGTGAATTTAATATTCATGAAGGTGAAGGACTAGCAGTACTGGCTTGAGATATCTGGCAGTCTGTCCTAGCAATGTCAAATCCTGACTTGCAACACCATTCCTTTAGATTTTTTTAAGCCCTTTTACATTGGTAGCATCACATAACGCTGAGGAGGAAAATAAAACAGACAAGATCATCATTACTAGTAGTAATTAGCGTAAGGACTTTACAAATACAGTGTACTGCAATCCACCTGACAATCTAGCAAAGCATCTTTGTTCACAAATGCACTGGCCTCTTCCTGAGTCCAACCATGAGCAAACACTCAGGACTTCACCAGACCATGATACTTAATGTTAATGTCATTATGAATCCATCAAAGGAATAACATAGCTTGAGAACTCTGAAAGGAATGGGAAATAATTTGAGATAACCCTAAGGAAAAGGAATTCCAGTTACAGTTGGCTTTTAAAAAAATCTGATTGCTTTTTTAAATTTTCCCGAGGCACTTCAGCTACAGTGGTGGATGTGGTATAAATGGACTAGGATTATTAATGATTTATGATTAACCCAATTAGCCTCAAAGTTCAACAATACCACAGCATTCACAGAATTTATCAATACATACTAGCATTCTAAGAATATATAATTTAATGAGGCCCAAATAGTGGAGTTCAGTTATCTAAAGTAACCATGTTTCATCAGTAGACATTTTTCAATTTGGCTATATATACTTGAGCACAATTACTAGCTTTTTAGTATTTTATGTTAAAACAGCTAATTTGCACACTTTTAATCTACCCCCTCATTCCACCTCCACCTGTATAAAACAAAATAATGCTGTATGGCACTTGAGAGACTGGCATCTTTGCAACTTATCTTCAACAATCTTGAATCTACACATCCCCCCCCATCTCTCTTTATTGCTATTAATTTTGCTCACCTATTCAAAACATTCTTTATTGAGTACTGTCCTTTTTTGATGCAAAACAATCCAAATTTTCCTTTTTGAAGAATCTGATCATTCAAATGGCTACTTTGAACTGACAAAGCTCAGCTTCTTCTTAATTTAAACCTCTCAAGAATCCTTCTCTAGGATCATATCAAATACGTGTCTCTGAAATTTAATGTGTTTATTTTTTTCCCTGTTAACTTTTATTTTCACCTAAACCAGGCTGTAGTCATGACTTCCTAGATCATCACCTAATTTGGTATTTATTTAAGCATAACCTACCTCATATATAATAAAAGCATGTATTCCTTTTTTGTAATTTGTTGCACTTGCTGTATTGCTCCAAAAGGCAATTCTGTACCATATCCACAAAATAATGTTAGTCTCATTTCCTCTGTTTAACGTATTTCAGCCTATGCTTGGGTAGTAAAAATCTTATATTACTTGCCTTTTAACATGCATAATTTTATTCAGTAATTTCACACTTCAATAGTTTTTTGGAGGGGGTTACATTACTATTGGTAGTTTACTCACTGAAACATCTCCAACTTCAATCTTGGCTCCAAGATCTCAAAATAGAGCAATATAATATGTATTTTGTTAAGCTGCATCAATTAAAAGGTATATCCTTCTTAATATAACCTAACCTTCCTCTCACAAAGCCCAAGGTTACGCAAAGAATATTCATATTCTTCCCTGCGTAATAATCAGAAGGATATTCTGCTCTACAGAGAGCTTTTTATCGCCCAAACAGTTTATTGTGAAAGGTTTGGGTTTCTTAAATATATCTGAGATCCTGCTTTTATAGCACTATAATTGTCCCAATTAAACTTATAAATAACTCTTTAAGAGGTGAGAGAACATGAAATGAATCAAAAATACCAAATGTGCTTTTAAAAAATCCATTAAATTGTTTTCAGAAGGAAAAGGTCTACCTGGTGTGACAGGGTCTACCAGGCATTTGCCGTCCCCTGCTGGAGGCCCCATCACCTTGGCACACCCTGTCCTAAGGTGTCCTGTTGGAAGGGAAAAGCAGTGAATTCAGACGCAGAGAGTTGCCTAGAGAGGTCTCCCAGGAACAGCTCCCGGCAGAACCAGTGAGAGTTGGCTCTTCTAGGCTCTGGCAGACCAGCAGCTGCTGGAGCAGCATCTGAGCCAGATTTAACCAGATAAAAAGAGCTGTCTGCTTTTATGAGAGGCTAGTTGTGACTGAAGGCCCTGCTTCCTGCCCTAACCCAAGATCCTGGCCTGGTCACAGGTCTTACCTTGACATTATTTGTGATTGAATCTCTATGAAGAACTAGTGTTTTATATTATGCATTTTAACACCCAGGTGACTATTTTGAGTCCAGATTTAATTTGCTTTCTGACAAGTTTCAGAGGAACAGCTGTGTTAGTCTGTATTCGCAAAAAGAAAAGGAGTACTTGTGGCACCTTAGAGACTAACCAATTTATTTGAGCATGAGCTTTCGTGAGCTACAGCTCACTTCATCGGATGCATACCGTGGAAACTGCAGCAGACATTATATACACACAGAGATCATGAAACAATACCTCCTCCCACCCCACTGTCCTGCTGGTAATAGCTTATCTAAAGTGATCATCAGGTTGGGCCATTTCCAGCACAAATCCAGGTTTTCTCACCCTCCACCCCCCCACGCACAAACTCACTCTCCTGCTAGTAATAGCCCATCCAAAGTGACAACTCTCTTCACAATGTGCATGATAATCAAGGTGGGCCATTTCCTGCACAAATCCAGGTTCTCTCACCCCCCTCCAGAAACCACACTCACAAACTCACTCTCCTGCTGGTAATAGCTCATCCAAAGTGACCACTCCCCCTACAATGTGCATGGTAATCAAGGTGGGCCATGTCCAGCACAAATCCAGGCTTTCTCACCCCACCCCACCCTTTTCCCGGGGACACACACACACACACAAACTCACTCTCCTGCTGGCAATAGCTCATCCAAACTGACCACTCTCCAAGTTTAAATCCAAGTTTAACCAGAACGTCTGGGGGGGGAGAGGTAGGAAAAAACAAGGGGAAATAGGCTACCTTGCATAATGACTTAGCCACTCCCAGTCTCTATTTAAGCCTAAATTAATAGTATCCAATTTGCAAATGAATTCCAATTCAGCAGATTCTCGCTGGAGTCTGGATTTGAAGTTTTTTTGTTTTAAGATAGCGACCTTCATGTCTGTGATTGCATGACCAGAGAGATTGAAGTGTTCTCCGACTGGTTTATGAATGTTATAAATCTTGACATCTGATTTGTGTCCATTTATTCTTTTACGTAGAGACTGTCCAGTTTGACCAATGTAAATGGCAGAGGGGCATTGCTGGCACATGATGGCATATATCACATTGGTGGATGTGCAGGTGAACGAGCCTCTGATAGTGTGGCTGATGTTATTAGGCCCTGTGATGGTGTCCCCTGAATAGATATGTGGGCACAGTTGGCAACGGGCTTTGTTGCAAGGATAAGTTCCTGGGTTAGTGGTTCTGTTGTGTGGTATGTGGTTGTTGGTGAGTATTTGCTTCAGGTTGCGGGGCTGTCTGTAGGCAAGGACTGGCCTGTCTCCCAAGATTTGTGAGAGTGTTGGGTCATCCTTTAGGATAGGTTGTAGATCCTTAATAATGCATTGGAGGGGTTTTAGTTGGGGGCTGAAGGTGACGGCTAGTGGCGTTCTGTTATTTTCTTTGTTAGGCCTGTCCTGTAGTAGGTGACTTCTGGGAACTCTTTTCGGGCTCTATCAATCTGTTTCTTCACTTCCGCAGGTGGGTATTGTAGTTGTAAGAAAGCTTGACAGAGATCTTGTAGGTGTTTGTCTCTGTCTGTGTGTGTCCCTGGGAAAAGGGGGTGGGGGAGGTGAGAGAGCCTGGATTTGTGCTAGACATGGCCCACCTTGATTACCATACACATTGTAGGGAGAGTGGTCACTTTGGATGAGCTATTACCAGCAGGAGAGTGAGTTTGTGTGTGTATGGGGGTGGGGGAGTGAGAACCTGGATTTGTGCTGGAAATGGCCCAACTTGATGATCACTTTAGATAAGCTATTACCAGCAGGACAGTGGGGTGGGAGGAGGTATTGTTTCATGATCTCTGTGTGTATATAATGTCTGCTGCAGTTTCCACGGTATGCATCCGATGAAGTGAGCTGTAGCTCACGAAAGCTCATGCTCAAATAAACTGGTTAGTCTCTAAGGTGCCACAAGTACTCCTTTTCAATTTGCTTTCTGTTAACCTCAGAAGACTGAGAACTGACCTGGCTGGAGGGCTAGGCCATGGAAGTGGCAAACCATTGCAGAACTAGGATACAAGGAGGTTGTTAGAGAGGAAGAAACTCTGCACTGCTGCTCCCTGACATGAGGAGGCGCTCTGGTAGAGAGTGCACACCATAACATCTGGAAATGAGAAACTCTCAAGCTAGCCACAGCCCTAAAAGGGAGAAGATTCCATGAAGTGGCAAACACCCACTGAGATTCAGCCAGGGCTCTCCTTCCTCTACTTTTAGCATCTTTTCCCTTTTACTTCTCCGTGTGAGCAGTATAAGCCAAAGAGCCTGAACTATGCTCTTTTGGGAGGAAGACATTGTCTGTCCTTTTGGTACCTTATGTCAGTACACCAAAACATATCCCCCATTCCACATAACTGAGTATCACAACCCGCAAAATTAAGATAAAATTGTAATATTAAGTGTATGCAGTAAGGACAAATTATTTGTGCACACAAAATTATAGAAACCTGATCAAAATTAATTAAATTTACTGATCAGATGCTCCAGGTTAATATTGGCTTTACCCTTGTCAACTGCTGAAGCTGGAAACAAAAAAATTCCCTTAGGCCCCTTTGAAAATCTCAGCCACTGATCAAAATAATTAAAGTCAATGGGATTTGTGCTCCTAAACCACGTAAGTGCTTTTTGAAAATCCCACCCTATGTGCCTAAAAGTTAGGTACCTAATTCCATTGTTAAGCATTTAAATAGCCTGGTTTTCAGAGTGCAAAGCATCGTCCAAAACCATGGAGGACATTTGGAGGTGCAAGTGCTCAGCACCTCTGAATATTGGTCCATTTTTATTAAGGTAATTTCCTAATTTCAGGTAAATAAGTTTGAAAATGTGGTCTAATATTACTGGATCTGCAAAAGTGGGAAAAAAAATGTTTTTACAAGGTGAAAACTCTCTAGTCTTATGTTTTTTTTGGCGGCTGCAATTAAAATAACCCTACGCTAGATTCAGATCTAAAGAAAATGTGAATAAACAACTAAATCCCTTTCTGGGACTCTGTATGTGTGATGTACTGAAGAGGTTTCCCACACAGGCAAGGTGATAGATGTGGGACTGGTTTCAGAGTAACAGCCGTGTTAGTCTGTATTCGCAAAAAGAAAAGGAGTACTTGTGGGACTATGGAAGGAGACAGCAAGTTTCACTTTCAAAGAGGGTCATTTTGAAGGCCTTTGTCATTATGTTGGCACACAAGAAAGAGGAAGAATGTATTTGCCAGTGGGAGATATGCTATTTCCATGGTCACAAAACTTTGTGAAAAGTCTGCCTTTGCTACAAACAAATTGGAAGCAAAACAGTGAATTTTGCACTACTTTAGAGCGTGTGGGGGAGCTGAAAACCAGCCATCTATGGAGAAGAACACTTTGTTTAGAAAAAGAGAGCCAGCCTGGGTTCAGCTAGCCTTTCTGCCTTGGCATTTTCTAAGAGGCAAAAAGAGATCCAGGCAATCCATACCAGCCATCTGAATTGTAGATAAGTCTTAATGAATTAAATACAGAATGAAATAAAAACACATGCCACTAGTCACATAAAAGATGCAAAATGCTTCTAGCCAGATCTTGTACTTCATTCATACGTGCATTCAAAATGAACGATATTGGCTCCATATAAACTTTTGGTATTACCAATGATTTATTATACATATTCTGAAACAATATTTTAAGAAACAATACTTTATTAAAAAAACAATTAAAATTTTGTCCAAGTCAGCTATAAAGAAATGCTGAAGGCAAAGACTCCATGTATAAGAATATATTGCTTTTATTTTCAGGCTACCACAGTCAATAAATTTTACTGCTCAATATTGTACCACTCAGGTGTCAAAAATGAATCGTGATCCTGCCAGCAGAAAAGATCGCCACTTCTTAACCAACACTGACTTTTTGACATAACTCCACTGGCAGAGACAAAAGATGGTCCCTCTCCATATAACTATCTTTAAACCAAATTTGTTCACTTCAAATGAGCCCAATATCATAAATATTTTATTTTTTTTAAAAAAATGAATTAATCCAAATCCCCAATGTTGTGAAGTTACTTTATCTTTGGACAACACTGAACATAACAGACAAAAAGAGCTATCTTTTCTAAATAATGCAAGCACAGTTTCCTCTATCATAGTGGCAGTACCCAATCTTATTTGATAAGTGCACCAGTTACCAGATTAAGACCTCTACTCTGTTAGCAAATGCCCACTATTTCCCATTAAACTAGGTTCACTAATCCAAAGTGGAATATGAATTCTCAGTCTGACAAGTGCATGGTAGGGCTGTGCTGATGTTTGTATTAAAGTGGTGGGGGAGCCTACAACACAGCACTAGTTCAAAACTTTGATGTAACAGAACTCAGGCCAATAATTAAAGTTTTCTATTTAGTGACATGCTGCAAAGTACAGCATCTCCAAAAGAACAATAAAATTGTGAGACACTCCTATCAAAACAGCAATGTAGAGTTGCATTAACATGATACGTCATTGTATAAAGAGGTATTGTAAGACATATGATATGTGATAAACACCAGATAAAGTACTTTGCTATTGCCGAGTAGAAATAGTCTGAGCTTCTGTTGTGGAACCTCCTGGCCACACACAGCCATCTTTTGGTTCTTGCCTGCTCTCTAGGCCAGGTTGACATGCAGATCCAGAGCCTAAACAATGTGGCCAACATTTGCAAATTTGGGTGCCTGCCATCAGGCACTTAGGCTTTGATCCAAAGCCTACTAAAGTCAATGGGAGTCTTTTTATTGGGTTCAATGGACTTTAGATCAGACCACTAATCATTACTGAATCGTCTCAAGAATCAGCCTGTTTTCAGAGGTGATCTTACTGAAGTAACTGGGAACTGCTAAGTACCTCTGCAAATCTTCTTTTGGTGCCTAATTATGGATCTGCATAACTAACTGTAAGCACCCACATTTGTAATGATTGGCCTGTGAGTGTAATTCCTGACACTTGTTGGCATTGACAGGTTGTAAAATCCCTCCTCCCTTGTTCTATCACCATCCACCCCCAAAACAAAATTATTTTGGACAGCAAGAAATAACACTGAATTCAAGTACAGTAACATTAGTTTCTACCTCCGGTGGCCCTGCAATATTGTGACATATTCATTTTAAGAGAGCCAGTCCCCATTTGACCAGCAAGGCTTACAAAATGTTTCCAAACTCTAAAATTCTCTCATCTTCTGCAAGTAGGCTGTATTTAGAACTAAAACACAAATCGGGGCATGGTAGTGGAAAACTTCATCACGGGGGTGGCCCAATTTGTTTTGCATGTGCTAGTTTTTGTCACACTCTTAATGTTCTTTTCAACTAGCTTTTTAGTGTTAATATTAATATCCAGAAAGTGTTACCCTGCATGTAAGGAAATTATAATGAAAAATTACAGGAATATTTTCCTAAGTGTCTTGACACATACAATTTTTTTGAACATTAAATTTGGGTCAAGTAAAGAAAAATTCCTGTGTTCGAAAAATCTGCTTTATAACTCATTTTCTCATCCACCATTATGACCTTCTCTGGGGTGTAGCAGCAAAAATGTAGATATAATTATGCAAACATGAGCAAATCCATAGTTCACTTTTCAGAAGTACTTTGTCTTCATAACAAAAGAGATTCAAAATCTGGTTCTGTAAGCATTCTACTCCTGGGGAAAATAGTATTTCCAAAATTACTCTCAGCAGTTTCATCTCACAGCTATTCAACACATTACAATGTTCATATTTGGAGAATACCTAGGAAAAGCCATCTGGAACTTTGCAAATGTTGCAGATACTCCAATTATAAACTTAACCCTATTAATGCTTAAGTCTCAAACACAGTGTGTAAAGTTCTAGAAGTCCTTAAAATCACAAATGAGCAATGTTTCTATGCTTGAAACAACAGTACTAGTGAATATTATTATTTTCATGTGCCACTGTGAGATTCCATATTTAATATGTCTCTATTCTATATAAGTTGTGCTCAGTGTACAACTGAAAATGCATTTTTGGAGAGGTCACATGACCAGAGATGGCAGAAGGATGATATTTAATGCCAGAAATTTACCACCAGGATTCATTTAATCCCTACCATCTCCTGCAAAATAATAAAGGTGGAACATCTAATAAACCAGGGAAACAGTCCTAAAGGAAAAACAAAGGTGAAATTATTGAGCTAGCTCCTCAGCTGGTGTGAATTGTCATTGGAGCTACACCCATTCACTAGTTGAAAATCTGATGTGAGATTGCCTCCTCAAGTTCTGTCTAGGCCCCAAGAAAAGAGCAGAGAAGCCTGCAAGGGAAGTACTGAAGTTGTAACATAAAAATTCTTAAAGAATATAGAAAGATTTGAGTTTCCTTACTGAGTCTGTGGTATGGAAGACTTCTGAGAGAGAACTGTAGAGATGGAGCACCAACTAAGGGCATTGAAAAGAGAGAGACAAATCCTCCAGTATGGTGTGGCCAGTTTGTGCCACACTTTGGCGGATTGTGACTGAAGAATGCAAGGGATATTCTCCAGTGGCACAGAGAATATGGCCAGAGGTAAGATGACATGGTTGGGATACATATACTCCACACTGTTTGGCCCTTTTGCACCATTAGCATCCAGTCAGACAGGTTAGCAAAGATTGCTATAACTTACCCCAAGGGACCAGTGCTTCATACTTTGTATCCTCCCAATCAGAGATAACTAAGAGACGGGTATTCCCTGATGTCCTTCTAATGATTGAGTTTGTCTACAAAATATACATTCTTCTCCGCTTTTATGTCTCCTCCACTGACCTTTGTTCCTTGTCAACCTTTGTTTTCTTCTTTCTTTCGCTCTCCACTGACTAACAGCTGATTTTAATAATGGTTCTCTTTCTCTCCAGCATGGGAGATCATATCAGAGAATTAAAGGAAATAATGTGACCGACTTTTTGGTTTTAACAGCTCTCTTCCTAATTCTATCACATAATGGAAACTATTAGTACTTAAAAAATAAAACAGATAACCTGGCTAAATAAAACTGAATGATAGGGTGTGTATAATTGATGCTACCTTATGAGAAGCTGCCAAAGCAGTATTTCAAGGGAGATGGCATGGCATGACTGGTAACTTTTAAAAGAAAAAGCAGATGAAAAGAATTACTTTCTTTTTAAAAGTGTAAAGATTGGAAACTCATCATAAACATACAGGAAATCAAAAGCAATACAAAGCATTTATAAATGTAAGGGAGAACAACATTTTTTTTATTGAATTAAAAGACTGAGTGGCAAATAAAATTGGGGGTAAAAATGCAAAACCCCAACCCTTTTATGTAAAGGGACACAAAATTGATAAAGTATTGGCTTATGTCTTTGGGAGAAGAGTTAAGAAAAAAAGCATTTTGTCAAATAAAACTGAAACGAGCATGATAAGATATACTAGAGCTATTGAATCTGTCTTTCAGAGTTTCTATAAATCTCAATATGCAAACTCTACAGACCAGATATAACAGTATTTTAAAACTGTAAAACAGCAGATATATATCAAAAGATGATGCTATTAGATTAGAGGATCCAATATCTTGATCAGAGATTGAAAGGGCAGTAAACAGTTTAATGCTGGAGAAAACCCAGGATCAGGTGGCCCTACAGCAAAATTCTTTACAACTTTTAGGCAAGAATGCATTCCCATATTAAGTCAAAAATAAATTAAAAAGATAATCTCCTGAAAATTATGCAGCAAAATACCATCACACTGATTCACAAGGAGAGCAAACACAGATGATTGTGGATCCTACTGACTGATTTTTCTTTTAAATATAGATATTAACATTTATACTAAAATATCAACAATAAGAATGGATCAAACAATGATGCATAAATATCAAACGGGCTGTGTTCCCAGGAGGAAATTTTTGGACAATACACATTGAATTGTATCCACTAAGTCTAGTCAAAGAAACAGGGGCTTGCCTTGTAATCTCTTAAGGAAAAGGAGGTCTTTGACAGGGTTGAGTGGCTGCATCTAGTGGTGTCTTGAGCAACTTAGATTTTGTTTCAGACACAGAAAACAAGTAAATTCTTAACCCCTTAAGAGCTAGTATTCTGGTATATGGCCCCCTCACTAAAAAAAAAAACCCTTAAAAAAGGAATAACACGAGGATGTCTGTTGTCACCACTGATAGCTCTAACATTACAGCCACTATTCAGAAAAAAAAATTGTGCTAATATGAAGATCCTGCAGATTGAAGACTGAAAGCTTAGAGCCAAAAACAGCCATTTTAAAATGACATATTATTGAATCTTATGCAAACTTTATCTGCGTACCTACATTTCTCCTCTAGCTAGCTTTTAGCAGAATTTTATAAAGTATTATAAAGTTTATAAAGTAAATATCTGAAAATTAGTTATTGCCTATAGTGATAGAGCAAGAAACTATAGGAAATTTAAAACTTTGTGCTGATTTTCCTGGGCCTTTAAAATACCAGTGTACTTAGTGTATATATATAAATTATACCGTTGACTCATTTTATAAGGATAGATTTCTTCTTTTTCTGCAAAAATTCCAAGAAGAAGCCATAGCCTAAACTCTGCAATTTGGTTAGGTAAAAGACATGATATATATATTACACACACAGATAAACTAAGTTACACAAACATTAATAAGACTGCAAAGTCAAGAACTCAGCATTAGGATATGCCGCAATTAAGTTTGCTTGTGAAAGATCTTTGCCAGTGACTTTCACAGATATTTGCTAACAGTAGCGAAACGGTGTGACTCAGGAATCTCAGGTTACACTTCAGGCTGTGGCAGATAGTAGGCACAAGCTCTCTACATCTTGTCTGTGCTGTAGTCTTTTCTCTTCCCTAGCCCTGGCTCATTATCCCCAGAGGTGAAAGTAAGCCGGTACGGCGTACCGGTAAGAAAGTGGCCACCGGTACACAGCTGACGTTAAAGCACTGCCATGGCAGCGTTTTAAGCACCGTACCGGAAGGGCCGCTGACGGGGATGCGGGCAAGGGCAAAAGGGGCAGCTGCCCTGGGGCCCAGCGATTTAAAAGGGCCCAGGGTTCCCAGCAGCAGCTGGAGTCCTGGGCCCTTTAAATCACTGCTGGAGCCCCAGGGCTCCCAGTCACAGCTTCCCCGGGACTCTGACAGCGATTTAAAGGGCCTGGAGCTCCGACGGTGATTTAAAGGGCCTTAAAGGGCTTTAAAGGGCAGCTGGGAGTCCTGGGGTTCCGGTGGCGATTTAAAGGGCCCAGGGCTCCTGGCCACTGCCACCACAACCGCAGTAGTGGCCAGAGCTCCGGGCCCTTTAAACCGCCACCGGAGCCCTGGGCAGTGTGGGCCAGGCCGCGTTGAAGGGCTGGCTGGGGGAGTCTGGCCCCAACCAGACTCCCTCATCCATGCTGCCAGAGACCCCACCCCTTCTGGGGGCTCACAGCCACCACCCCCCACCTTGCCCAGGACCCTGGCTGCCCTTTGTACCGGAAGTCCTTTAAGTTACTTTCACCCCTGATTATCCCAGTGCCATTTTTCCTCAACCACTCAATCTTCGCTTTTTAGACTTCTCATCTCAGTCACAGTCTTGTTGCCAAGAAAGTCCTAGTCTCACCATTCTGGATTCCCTGTTTGTTCTCATCTCAGTGTCCTTGCCCAGCTAGTCCCAGTTCCTATCATGGCTCCTTGTCCCTAGTCTTCTTGCCAAGTCAGTCGCAGTTCCCCACTCCCAACTCCTCATCTGATCTGTATCTCATCCCACCCACTGTCCTCCAGTCACTCCCCGTCCCCCGCACATGTTACCAGTCCTCACTGGTTCCCAGTTCTACCAGCCCTGTCTATAATGAACGAACTGGCTGCCTCTTGTCTTTCACCCTTTTTATCTGCTCCCAATAAAAATTCTCAGTTTTCTTTGTTAGAGAAGACTGGTACTAACAATTATTTTTTATTACTTTAACTTTATAATGACAAAAATAGTAGGATATTATAGTTACGTCTTTGAGAATGGAGAATTTACTACAATGAATAATGTTACAAAGGGATGCTAAGGCCTTTTCTTTTTATTTCTATTTCCACTTTTGTTGTCTTTCCACGGAAATATATAGTAAAATAAATCACTCATGGAATAAATTTAGGAGATTCAACCAACTGAGGATCTGGCCCTTTATTTCTAGCACACTGCTCCCTATTGTGAGAGGCTGAAAGTCTGAGTTTCCCTCTCTCGATTCAGCAAGGTATTTAAGCATGTTAATAGTCTCATTTAAGTTACTAGGACTCCTCACATACTTAACGTTAAGCGAGAGAAGTTGAAAAAGAGAGACGGGGACAGACAGACAATTTAAACAGAAATTAGACTAATTTTAATTCAGTATTTTTGGAAGAGCAAAAAATTTGTGAGTGGGTATCAGTGGAATACAGTGGGGAATTATTCAACTATGTCTCTTTCATAGTGTAGAGTACTAATTTAGGGTATTATGGGATATGATTTTTTATTTAATTTCTTAGTATCTAATTTTATTTTGATTCAGATTTATTTAATCTCTGTTTGAGAAGTACAGAATGGGTGTTGTGAGAAAAGGAAAAATTTGAAGTCCAAGGCTAATGTACAAAATGAATATATACTGAAAGTATTTGGTTTGATTTCCATAAGATGAATGGATATGAGGTAAATAAAAGATTTATTTTATTTATTTAGACATCTATCTTTTATTCATCTATTGTCATCCCTGAAAACTCTGCCTCCAATATACGAATCGGGTTCTTTCTTTCACACTCATTATTACAAATAACAAAAAAGGTTCTTAGGCAAGATTAAGCGCTCAGTGACAATCCGTGGAAATCCCATTGTTTTCAATGCATTGAACAGGTATGGCTGGTTAATATTTATTAAATCAGTTGATGCATGAAAATGAATTGATTCCAGTTCCTTCTCTGTTGGTTGATTGGGCTTTGCAGGGCTAACAGGAGTAAAAAGCTTTAAAAATGTATCTTTGTCACTAAAATCAGCAGATAGGGCTGATAACATACAGAGACCTCATTGTGAGTAAGAAAATGCCATTTTTGCATAATCCCTTTACAGAGCAGAATCACACTTAAATGCCATACTTTGCCCTTCTGAGTTTAAACTACTGGACTATACTGGGGAAGGGAAGGAGGGTGTGGAGCAGCTCTGACCTGTTGGCCTTTGGGAAAGGAGCTCAAGCAACAGTATTCCTCCTTAGCTACTCAGTACAGGGTTGAAGGTGGGAGAGGGAAAGGGAGAGTGCAGGCTGCAAATCCCACCTGTCATAAATATGGAGTAGGTAGTCCATGGGCCTGCCTCCTGCAAACCCCTCTTGATGTCTGTGCCCCCTTTGAGGTGAGCTGTTCCTGTGGGAGCATACAGAAGAAGCAGTCCCTGCACTTCTCGAAGCATAGAGACTGCAACAGTGACCCCTGCATTTGCTTGAGGAACATGGGGCCCCCATGCACTCTACCCTACTGCACACCCATACCAAAGCCAGAGACAATGTAGTCCAGAAAATGCAAAAAGGCAATATCAAAATTAAATATCTGGGGGAAATATTTTCAAATATTCTATCTCTTTCCCAGGAGAAATGGCTATTGGCACTATTACTACACTTTCAATCAAAAATGATACAATAAATATACTGGTTTGAAAACAATTAACTACATTTTTAATTTAATTTCTTTCCCCAAAATGACATGTGCTGCCAAACTGAGGCTCTGGAGATTAAAGTACTGCAGAAGGTTGTCTTGTTCAGCTATAATGAATGTTCACCCTTCCTGCCTTTACTTTCACTGTCCTTAGACACACACGAGTTTTGTTCAATTTATAAACTTCAAGATTGAAAAGGTCAGTCTCATATGAGCGTGGCATAATGTGAACTGGTGTGACTAACAAGGCCCATTGCCTAGAGGGGAGCAAGCAACACTGTTTACAGCTGATGATGATCTGGATGAGAATCCTCCTCTGTCTGATCCTATCTTCTGACTGCCAGTCATTCTCACTGCAAAGAATGCTTTGCAATGTCAGACTGTCAGTACTATCAGTGTCATCATTACTACAAATTTCCACTTTTTACTGCAGGTGTTCACTTTGGCTAAGACTCTCAAAACTCACTGTCGCAGTATAATTGAACACCTGCTTCCCCAATTCCATTCTTAGCCTAAAGATGATGGGCAAAGCAACTTAATGGGTGTCAATGGCTACAGGTCCTCCTGTATTTTCACTTAACTATGAAGGCTGCTGTTTTATTGTTTCCCCTCAACTGTGGTTTTAGGCTCACAAAGTGCAGCCTTCTAGCCATATGCTACTTTTTTGCAAAAAAACTTTCAACACAGATCATGTTCCTCTATACTAAAAAAAAATCTTGTTATTTTAATGTTTCATTGGGCCTGATTCTCTGCTTACCAACACTGGTGTAAACCAGAATCCATCAAAGATGGGAGTTTCATTGGTTTCTTATATTGGCCAGAGGAGAATCAGGTGCAATATTTCATGGCATTGTAGTAATATGCAAAACAAAGGAAGGGGAATTCAGGATGAAATACTTGTTAGTTTTTTTTTTAATTTTACTACAATATTTCATTTGGCAGACCAGATGCCAACATGTAACAAAATGCAATTTAACCATTTTTTCTGTATTCTTGCAAAATCTGGCTTTCTGGATAAGTGATGGATATTTCCCCCAATATATCTCCTAACACATTTCTAGGGAGTTTGTAAACAGTTCATTAAGATTCTAATTGAATGCAGAGTGTTCCTCTCTTGAACATCCACTCTTTGTTACAGGAAGAAGAGGCCAAATTTTTCAAACTTGGGTTCCGTAAGTTAGGCACCTGAATCCATATTCTGGTACCTCTCTGTTTGGCAATTCATTGCCAGAGTTGCTAGCGCCCCTACTACTCCCATTGGCCACTATTCTTGCACCATAACTAACAGCAATTAGCTACCAGGGAAAACTCTCAATGCCAAAAATGAGTTAGAAATAATAATACACAGAAAAATTCACATGTATAATACGTTATATAAAATTATATATATTATGAAAACACTGGCTCTGGTAATTGTTAGATAACCAATATTCAGTTGTGTTGTGGATGCAGCAGGAGTAACTCTTGTCCTGCTGCAAATTAACAGCAGTCAGCCAGTCACAGGCCCCTGAGGAACTTGCTTGTAACTAGCTTCCTGACTGAGTGGCCTGTAAGTAAGCCAACCCCTTTATAAGGCCCATTGTAGTGAAACAGCTCCAGTCAATAAGTCTTTCAGATTTATGACCCTATTTTCCAGTATACTAAGGATCTAGTTTTCTGAATGGACCCCCCTAAAATTTTGTCCTTAATATTGTGCTCTGAGATTTTACTCCCAACACCCACAGAGCCTCATTCTGTATGCAAGTGGAAACACTGGCAATAACAGGCAAAATGCAGCATGAAAATAGAAATTATCCCTTGACCTGCAGCTCCTGCCTCTCCTTATACATTGCATAAAGCTTTGTGTTCAGAGATGAGTTCTCATTTGTGAAAACCATTTTTCATTCAGAGCATAAACAAGGGACCCTGCACAAGCAATGCCAAAAAACGGGAAGGCATTCATTTTCTAGGTTTCAGAGTAGCAGCCGCGTTAGTCTGTATCCGCAAAAAGAACGAGGAGTACTTGTGGCACCCTGGAGACTAACAAATTTATTTGAGCTTTTATTTAAGTTTATTTAAGTTTTATTTAAATTTATTTAGATGAGCTTTTGTGAGCTACAGCTCACTTCATCCAAGTTCTACTGCATGCATCCGATGAAGTGAGCTGCAGCTCACGAAAGCTTATGCTCAAATAAATTGGTTAGTCTCTAAGGTGCCACAAGGACTCCTTTCAGAGTAACAGCCGTGTTAGTCTGTATTCGCAAAAAGAAAAGGAGTACTTGTGGCACCTTAGAGACTAACCAATTTATTTGAGCATGAGCTTTCGTGAGCTACAGCTCACTTCATCGGATGCATACCGTGAGCTGTAGCTCACGAAAGCTCATGCTCAAATAAATTGGTTAGTCTCTAAGGTGCCACAAGTACTCCTTTTCTTTTTACAAGGACTCCTATTCATTTTCTATTCACTTAGCAGATATTTGAGAGAGTGTCTCATCTTAAGTGCCGTTTCAAATACACCAAGCAGAATATTTCACATACTAAATAAAACACAACATGTATGTGTTTAGTAAATAAAATGTACCAGATATATCAGAAGCCCTTTTTTCCTTCTTCCAATTTAACATCAGTTGCAAACCAAGCAAATGTAGGTGTCAGGATGCACGGTATTTCAGATGTTTGGATTCATTAGCAAGTGAATTAGCCCATTTAATTAGCAAGCAGTTTTGTATTGAATTCTATGACTCATCAGAGGATGGCCTATTTGAACTTCATTTCACTCCAGGAAACATTTTTATGTTTCATTTTATATTGAGTTATTTTACACATCTGACTAGCCCTCAGAATAGGGGCACCAAGTCTTTCCTGAATAAGAACCACTGTACCCAATGGTTTTATAGACTTTAGATATTCTATAGATGTATACAAGAGAACCTTTGAGCAGCACAGTACAAATCCCACTCTCCAGCATGGTGTTTTTCTTTGTATAATCAGGAACAAAACACACTGCTTCTTTGCTGCATTGCCATAAATGATTTAGGAGTAAAAATATTTGTTTGTGAACACAGTGTCTGTAATCTATCCATTTGTTAGAATTCCCTATGCATATTAGTCTATTTCTGTAATACTTTGATTACATTAGCACTGAGAGGAGGGCTAAAGTAGTAGATTCTTAATAGGGATTTCCTTAGAGATGTGAACAGACTTCCCTGGAGAGGAAGATGGGATTAAAAACTAATATCACTCTCTCTTCCTAGAATGCTGAGTAAATGGACAATTAATCAGACAGACTGTCAATCACTAATGTATGTCTACAAAAAAGTAAAAAAAAGAAGGATGTTTATGGGATAAAATTTATCAGACTCTGTTGACTCAGTGAGGAACTGAATGATTCAGTTTGCACCAATGCTAAACTGTAAGAGCCTTTTTTAGGTTGAATGCTTTAGAGTCCATTGGAAAACATATGAAGCACGAGGAATGCAACGAGTAATGAATGCCTTAAAATCCATAGAAAGCAGTTTTACGGCTTCAGAAATGGAGATCTAAACTCTGTAAAGTACAGATGGAACTACCCAGAAGCTACAGACAGGACCATAACCAGGGCAGGGCAAGTGGTGATGCTGCCCAGGACGCAAAGCCATGGGGTGGGGCGGGCCAGTGACACCAGGCAGGTTGGGCTAGTCCTGCCTATATGGGGCTGGCAGGGCCTGTGGAGCAAGCGCCGTCTCTACACCCTGACTCATTTCAGCAGGCCACCCAGCCTCTCTGGGTTGGAGGCTAGGGCACAACCAAAAAATCTGGGCAACCACGTGACCCCGCATGCCCCCCCACCCATCACCTCTGATAGGGGGCGCAAATATGCTTTCCCGGATGCTAAAATGCCTCGTTATGGCTCTGGCTGCAAATCAGGGAGACAGGCCATACCTGGACATTGAGCTACAAAAACCTAAAACACCTGTTAAATGCATGTCTTTTAATTTGAATTAAATATTTTCAATTTTTGGTATAGTAATTCTGGATAGATTTCTCAACTGAGAATAAATATATGTTCACTAGTGGCCTTAACTTGAATTTAAATGCTTAAAAAAGAAGCTGCAAGGGGCTCTGAAAGGTCTTTCATAGTTTTAGGTTGTCTAAAGACCAATTAAACTTCTTCCATGTTATGAAATAATGAATCAGTTAGCTTCTGACAAATATCTAAGCTAGTAAACAGAGTCTACGAAGATCATCTTTAAAATTAACGTATCCCACAAAGGCAGACTGTAATGGCAACATCCCAAAAATCTTTTATTTAAAAAAAATCCCTTTCTACCTAAATTAACATATTGTTGGTAAAGACATTTATTTTTCATGTTGTGATCCAGGTACAACTACTGTGTGTCCAGCATATAACAATGTAGTAACACAGATGCAGCCTCTGAATTCAGTTGGTACACTATACTAAACACTAGTGAAATTTGCGGCATGAAACAAAACACAAAATCAGAATGTTTATTATTTAGTCCAAGAAATCTTATTGTTATGATACTCTACTACTATTAAGAACAAAATTAGGATACCTAATAATGCACTAAATGTTCTGTATTCGTGGCTTTTTTTCCCAGACATTATTTTCTGTCATTTTAACAGTCTATTGGAACGTTAGTCGTCATGGGTACATAGAGCAAGCTCATCCATCAATCTGTTCAAATCTATTATGTAAGATAGACCCAGCCCTACTGCATTCATAGCCAAGTGGTTCAACCTTTCCTGTGGCATTGCTGAGTGGAGATAGGTCTTGATTCTGTTCACTGTGTAGAACGATCTCTCAGTGTTAGCGGAGTTCACTGGGAAGGTCGTGGCCATCTTAAGTGAGCCTCACACTTCTGGGACTCCTCTATCACTCAGTTCTTTGATCACTCGTGACAGTATCAAAGATGATCTTGTAAGTAAGCATGTAGCGTGTGCAAGTTGGTGTTGTAGAAATCAGCATCAGCAGAAACCAGTAGCATCATCTCACTACAAGGATCCAGTGCAGATATAGCCAAGATGATGTCACGGTGGTTTGTAAATTTCTTGTTGAGTTCACTGATTGCTTTATCAGTCACCTCAAACATGATTCCACAACAGTGTAACAGCACATCATCATTATGAACATCTTTTCGTCTTCCTAGCGATTCAGATATTACATAGCTAGAATTTAGTTGGTTTCATACCGTGGATACTCATCCTCTGTTGTCCTGGTACTTCTACCCATACATTAGCCTTACCTGCCAAATCAGTAAAACCAATCCTTACTAAACCCCTTCAGGTGATCACAGTTTCACCAGGACACCCTCCACACTCCACAGTGCTCTATCAAAAGGAGTATCTTCCTTCTGCAGGCTCTCAGAGACTGGTTGTGTTTCTTGCAGAATGATTAACATGATCATCAGCAGTGCAACTGTATTAAAGGATGCTTCCTTCCTGTGGTTCTTCGCATTCTCTTACATTTCTCAGGCTTTGTGGTAGTTCTTGAGGATGATCTCCCCACCTTTTTGCTTCCCAAAGAAATCCGGTATCATCTTGGATGTGATTTTGCGTTGTAGTGTAGTACTGATGTGTTGTGTTATTAAAGCTCACATGTTACTGTGTTGAGGCTTGTCTAAACCATGCTGCTGTAATGTAATACTGTAGTGTAGATGCCGAGTACAACTATGACAGGGGCTTCCCCCTGCCAGCCTATTGAAATAATGTATCAAAACAATGTATAGTTACTCATGTAACTTACACAAGGATCTTATGATGAGAACAAAGATTTCAAAACTTTTCCATTACATAGCACAAGGCTAAACCTTAGCTACTCTCAGTAAAGAGGCTCACAATGTTTTCTGAACCTACCTATAATATCTAAAAAAAATCTATAAATTATGTCAAGCACAGGGCCCAGCCCTGCATTCCTTTCTCATAAGTTCCACTGGAGTCAATGGGAGCTCTGTGTCTAGAAGGTCTGCAGGATCCTGCCATTCATTTGTTACATATTTCCAGTTACTGTATGCAATTTTTTAAACTGATGATCCCTATCCTCCATTCCATAGTGCAGCAAAGTAGGGAGGAGAACTAGGGAGAAAGCCATGGTATGGAACCCTGGGGGGTGGGGGGGCATTGAAGGATTCATTCTCCTTTCCCCGCCTCCCAAAATATCAGCACTGCCAATGAGCCAGGCAGAAAAAATGCATGAGACGAAGGGCAGGCAGAGGGGCCAGGAAAAAACAGACCCAGCTAATAGTCCTGTCATAGTTGGGCAGGAATGGGAGCTGAAAGGATGTGAGAAAGAAGAGTGCCTCTACTTGCCTGGCAAGGATACATGCATTTGGGGATCAAAATATACATGAATTCCTGACCTCTGTTTCATTCTCACCCCCATCTCCAGACCAATCCATGCCGCCATGAGTTTTTACTTAATTTGTTCCCTGAGATCTGCTTTCCTGAAGAGTTGGCTTCAAAATATGAAAGGGAACTTGAGGGCTGCTTTTAAATGAATATTGCAGATAATGTCCTTGACTTGGATTCAAAGGTCTTTTGGGGGCTGACCAGCAAAAATCAAATGCAGCCATGTACCAGCTGCATAAGAGGAAAGCACAATGCACATCAGTGTGGTGGAGAAAGCCCCCACTAAATAATGTAACAGTACACCCTCCATTCGCCATACATATATGCAGGGCATCTGAGCTACAGAAACAAATTAATAAGTTTTCTAAGTAACAGTCCAGACATTGTTCCAGTGGAATCAGTGCATCCCAAACAAGGGGTTTACTTCCAAATCCTCCTTTATACATGCATCTGTTCAGCCCATCTGATTTTAGAGTTATACATATTAATGATATACTGGGTGATCAGCTTTGCAGATGTTTTTACTTGTTAGTTCCAGGTCAGATGGTCCTGAAATGGCTGAGAAAATTGAAAATAGATTTTGATGCTGGTTTTTTGTTGCACATTTTTAAAGAAATGAGAGGAAAAATACTACAATTAAAAATTAAACAAGTGAAGTTTGCTAACCTGTACAACTCAAAGTACACAGCCATTTTTTCCAGTTAAAGTATTTCTTATGGATTTGTAGGGTTAGGTTTTTGGCATACAGAAAACTTTTTGGTGCATGATATTTTATCTGCAGACAGGTTATCCACTGAGCTATGCACTAACAGCTGACCATAATTATAACTGATTCAGAGGATTTGGAAATACTCAAGGTAGGGGTGGGGGTGAAAACCGTAGGTAGTTATTGCTTCTAAAATGAGTCAGGCTGGGCAGTCACTGTTTTTGGACAGAAAAGATCACTATTAATACTTATCTGCATTATGCTGACACCTAGAGGTCCCAATCATGACCAGGGTCACAGTGTGCTAGGCACTATGTAAACATGGAGTAAGAGATGGTTCAGAAATATTCTCTCCTAATCTTTTTTTATATTAGAAAAATTAACTTCATCCATTGTAAAATACTGTGAAGATATGTTTTCAGATTTTATGGATATAATGTAGCCCTTTCTATTCACAGATGAGACCCCACCCCAACCCTTCTCTCTCTCTCACACACACACACCCTTCCATTCTCCAGCAATAAATAATGTATTGTTTTGTTTTTAAATACTGCAGGGATCAAAACCTAAATCTCGCCCATATTTTGCCACAACTACCTAATGTGTAACTTATAACCAGCCTTTTTAACTGCCTCCAGCTTCCCTTCCAAGACTATAAGTTCAAGGTGAGGTACTAACTAGTATAGCTAACAAGTATTTTCCGGTAAGATCCCTTGCTCTCTCCCATCCTTTCTGTTTTAATGCCCTTATTCTTGAGGCCCCATCTTTCTGATCCTCATCTGTACCAGGGACCTCTTGACCACTATTAACTTGGCTGCTTAACTCATCCAGTGAAGTTGCTTTGGAGTGACACTGAGCACTTCTCTGTCAAAGGGATGAGTGCAACTGCCTCTGCAATGTTCCCCACTGAGGAGTCGGCAAACAGAAGTAGGAATTGAACCTAAGTCTCTGATTCAGCACCAGCATCTTTATGCTTGTCTTCTGTCATTGAATCTACAATAAAACGGTGGTGGTGGTGGTGGCAGTTATCTGAAATTGAAATAGCTTTGGCTAAGATGCAAAATTCGGAGTGAAAAATAATAGAACTGGAAGACCACTGACTTTGGAGAGAAATGATGTGAAAATATATCCCAGGAGAGGGATTTTTGTTAGATATATACATTTCTTTAATGCAAGTGGGCTCAGAACTAAAATCAATTGCTGAAAACAATGAATGTGTATTCAGTACAGGCAGTTCCTCTCTCTGTATCAAGGAAGTACTTCTGTTAAGTTAAGAATGTCTAGAGCATAACATAATAGGTCACAGTACAGTGACCTTGTACAGTCTGAGAAAAATCAGTTCCCTAGAAAGCCCTTGATGAGGGTAGATGAATATCTATAAAAGATTATGCTGCATATTAATATTTAATGCCCCGATTTTCAACAATTGCCTCCATTTTGGCACATTTTTGTATTTGCAAAAAAACTGCAATTCCAACTTTGGTGCCTATTGCAATAACCAGGAGTGCTGGTAAGAAGTTGGACTTTATTTCTTGACCCCCTACAGATGATATGGGCCAGAGTGGTCACATAACAAGGGTCAGTTGCTGACTTCAGTGGCATCTGTTACACCTGTAATGAATTGTTGACACCGATAGTAGCTAAGCTTCTGAGTACCTGATATACAGGCAGGAGCAGTAAGCCAATGGCAGAACAGGTGCTGTAGGAGACATGCTGCCAAGTAGGAGGGGCAGAAGAAGGCTCCTGCCTCTGAAGGATTGAGGGGCCTCACCCACTATGATCACCAGAGTTCCCCAAACCTTGTTAAATGGGAATCAAGAACCATGTGCAGTTTCCTGCTCCTTCGGCCCTTTCACATGGGTCTCTGCAAGAGCGGGGACCATCCAGGTCACATCACTAAAAGAATCTTGTAATATGTTCATTTTCTTTGAAAAGATCCCCGTACTGTTAATGAGATTTACAAAGAGTTTTCAGCAGACTAATATCACTCAGGTTATCCTTGCCAGCATGGTCTAATGAGGATTTGAGCTAACTCAGGGCTAGCCACACTGGCAACGTTAAAGCCCTGCCACGGCAGGGCTTTAACCCGCCTTGTGTGGTGGCGGCACAGCGCTGGGAGAGAGCTCTCCTAGAGCTCTAAAAAACCCACCCGCCACGAGGGGTGTAGCTACGAGCACAGGCGCCAACTTTTCCCGGCAACGGCGGGTGCTTGCCCCCGGCCCCGCCCCGACTCCACCCCTGCCCCGCCCCCATTGCAACCCCTTCCCCAAAGTCCCCACCCCAACTCCGCCCCCTCCCCGCCCCTATTGGACTCCTTCCCAAATCCCGGCCCCGCCTCTTCCCGGTGTGCGCCGCGTTCCCTCTTCTCCCCCCTCCCTCCCAGCAACAGCTTTTTCATGGCGGCAAGTGCTGGGAGCTAGAGGGAGAAGCGGGGACGGGGCATGCTCAGGGGAGGAGGCGGAAGCGGAGTGCAGGTGAGCTGGGGCAGGGCAGGGAGCTGCCACTGGGTGCAGAGCACCCACCAATTTTTCCCCATGGGTGCTCCAGCCCTGGAGCACCCACGGAGCTGGCACCTATGGCTACTAGCACTGGGAGCGTGGCTCCCAGCGCTGGTGCACTGTTTACACTGGCACTTTACAGCACTGAAACTTGCTGAGTGAGAAAGTTGCAGCGCTGTAAATTGCCAGTGTAGACAAGCCCTCAGTGTTCTGTCCTGGCCATTGTATTTTCAAACCACCATCATAATAGCAGGAGGATGAGGAGCTGCACATGGCTGTGTGGTTCAGTGGAAGCTGTCAGACTTGTACCATGCATTAGAAGATGGTGACACGAAAGCTTATGCTCAAATAAACTGGTTAGTCTCTAAGGTGCCACAAGTACTCCTGTTCTTTTTGCATAAGCCTGCTTGTTTACTGTATCCTTTACCATTAAGGAAAAACTGCTTGCAAATTTCCTGAAAATTAGCTTGTTACCTTATTGATTTCACTGAGCAGCTCCTCTCATGGAGCAGGGAGAGTAGGTGGGGCTGAGTTCATTGTAGATCAGCCTGACACTGAAAGGGTAACTAGCAATGTTACTGCTGAGCAGGCCATCTTGCTTCCATTTTTAAGAACTACTGCTTAATAGATAAGATATGAATTGTTGCAGCGCTATGTAACTTGTTTCAGATCTAAAGTCAGGAACTCTGCCTATAATTCTAGAGGTGTCCCAGATTCAGCAAACTGACCATCAAGTTGCTGGCATCTGAAGGCAAGAATATTACAGCAGTGGATGTAACATCACATTTTACACCTGCTATGATAGAAGCCTTTCTTGGTTTTATGTCTAACTGCTTCGATAATTTCATTTGAGAAAATACTCTAGGTTGCATTATTTTTTCCTATTCTGGCTGTGCTAAATACTAAAATTGCCAGAGGTCTGAGACTGCCTCCCCCAGAAAGAACATATCAGATGGTTTTTGTTTCCGGTTAATTGCACTGGTATTCCCTCTGATGTCCCTTGAGGGCACCAACTTAAGGTTTCTGGCTCCCGCTGTCACCTCTCTTGGGCAGAGACCTGTGTTTGTCTCTCTCCTGACTTGTGTTTTAAGGCTGCCTTATAATATGATACCCCCAGCAAGCCAGGCGGCCTAAATGCCAGCGCCTGTGCTTTTCTTTTTCTCCTCCTAGGGCTATGCACAGTGTATTGCCAGCAGTTACAAGTTACCACACAGCTCCTTCTAAGCAAGCACCTTTATTCTTAAGGTAAAAGCATTGCAGAGAGAACATATACAAACTATAAAAGTTCCTAGATACATCCTAAAAGCTTACCAGAGGCCACCCACTCACCTCGTGGGGCCCTGGTAGAGCAAAGTCTTTCCAGCCCTTCCACAAGGGTTGGGGCTCCCTTTGGGGAGATAGCCCTGTCTGTTTGCTGGATCAGTAAGAAGACCCAGAGTCAGTTTAAGCCCAGCCTTTTTATATGCAAAGCACTTTCTTTGTCTGTTGGTTTTTGAATAAACAGTTTGAACCGGTGTATGAAAGTCTCCCGGGGGGCAGTTAGGCTTCGGAGGTGTTTACAGTGTGAGTGCTTCCCCTTAATCATGACCTCTATTGTTTAGTTCCTGAGAGAGCTGTGGTAACCCTCTTCCTTAGAGTAAAACACAGTCATACATACAATCCTTGGCTCACAGTGATAAACAAACTTACTACAATATGTTCTCCCAAAGATACTGTGTCTAGCTATTTATCTTTTGAAATGGACTGGAGAGAACAGTCCAATCTGGCTACAAATAAACTTCTTCAGGGACTTCAGTCATGGTATAGATTTCCCCCTTTATACAGTTTTTCTCCTGTTTTTTGCCTTATGGCACGTGCATATTTGTGCCCTACTCACCCCTGAATTGGGACTACGATTTGGGAAACTCTTAGAATTTGCATAACTTTCGGCGACTTAAAACTTTAAAAATAAAAGGCCTAGTTTTCTTACGCAATGGACATAAAATTCCTATAATGCCCTGGCCATGTTTCTGTAAAAGAGTCAAGTAAGCTGAATTTTTATGAGACTGGGGGTAAATCTTTTATTGTTAGTCATTGGGTTTGAGCCTTCTGTTTCTATTTCCTAAAATTCCAAAGATACGTTTCTTGGCCTTTCACTTTCCTGACCTGTGATTCTGGAAATGATTGATTTTTCTCGGGAGATGTGTTCTGTTGTTGTTGGTTTTTTTAGCAGAATATTGTGGTTCTTCCCCTCCTGTCTGTTTTGATATTTCAAATGTATGTTGTACACTGTACAAAAACCAATGAGGCCCATATTTATAATGGTGAGGATTTTCTCTCTCATAAGACAGTAACACAGAAGCATCCTGAATAGATACAGGTGAGAGAGACACCCTTAGGAGAGCACTAACAAAGTAGATGGGTTCTGTATGTGAAAAAGTGTAAGAAGTATGAGAAAAAGGATTATGATTTGATTATGAGCACAGTCCCAAAATAAAATAGGAGCACTTTTTTTGAAGATTTATTTTGTTTTAATCAACTCTATGCCTGTCATGAATGATTGTCAGCCTAAATGCCAGTGCTTCTGAAGAGTCACATAACCTTATCTCACCAATACACTCCTATGAACACAAATATAGTTACATGATTTTGTTTGTTGCCTGAGATGCTGCCTGAGCCTTTGTAGGCTAATCAGGTATGTGTATCCAAATTCCTCGGAGCAGGGACTGGAACCTGACATTCCCAGGGGTGTGTCCCACCCACCAGGTTATAGAGTCTTTCTCACACACTCTCTGGCCCAGTGAATACGTAATTATTTCATACAAAGTGGAACAGTTTCAACAAGAGAAACTGAAAGCAATCCACCCCAGAGTACCCCCAGCATCCCACCTGGGAGTGGAAGACCAGGGTTCAAGTCACTGTGCCACATCAGGCAGAGGAAGGATTTGAACCGGAGTCGCAAGTATTTCACAGGTGGCTCCTATATTTCTAATGGGGAAAATCAAGCCCCTTGATCTGAACCCTTCTGCAATCTGGGATATTTGAAATCCAGATCCAATTTTTTTTTTTCTGCTCAGGCCCACCTCTAATATGCAATTTGTCAGTAGAGAATGGAACATCACCTGGCAATTCTTGCACAAAAATAATGAATGTTTTCACATTAATGAATATTGGAGAAGTTGTCAAATGTTCCCAGAGATCAAAACCTCAACTTTGTAGCATGATATGAGTTCTCACACCTGTGACGCAAAATATGATTCTTTGGTAAATAGCTTTTAATGAGGAATCGTAACAGCAGATCAACGGGTAGTCAGGGGAAGGTAATACTAACTTTCTACCAATCTTCATACTTTTATTCAGATCAGTCCATTAGAGCAAATCCAGGATAGAATACATCACAACAGTTTATTACTATGATTAACATCTGATACTGTGGGGATCGGTGCTGTAGAAAAGCTATGGGAGACAGATATTTTTACATTTAATTGATTTTTTGAACTTCATATCTCTGTTAAGATTTGTACTTAATAGTGGACTGTTTGCAAAATGCAGCATCTATCAGAGTCATACTTCATTTCAGTGCCATTCCAATGTTATTTATTTGTATTACAGTAGCACCTAGCAGCCCTGGCCTCATTCTGCAAGGCACTGTACAAACATACCAAGGACAGTTCCTGCCCCAAAGCACTTCCAATCTAAATTATTGTTTATGATTTGTATTGCCATAGCACCTAGGAGCCCCATTCATGAATCAAGACCCCATTGTACTAGGCTCTGTACAAACACAGAATAAAAAGATGGTCCCTGCCCCAACTTAATGAGTTATTTCTAGCCATCTTTTAGATATAGGTTAAATCAGCATGTGTAGTTTGTATTGCCAAGTAAAACCATGGTATTGTTTGCTTAGGGCAAGCAAATATTTCCTAGCATATCATCATTCTTCACAGATCTTAGTTTCACAGTAGATGAGTCTGTTCACAAACCACAGCTTTCTCTCCCACTTGAAACATCTCTAATGTCAATTGGGAATTTGATATATCATTACAAGTGCAAAATTTATAGATTCTGTCCTGTTAGTGGTATCCTGAGATTGTGGGTAAATCACTGGGTGTCTTTGCATTTCCAGATTTGTTTTATTTTCAAGCCCTAGTTCAAGTGGTTGATTGGAATAAAAATATGATGAGAAATTACCAATAAAGGAAGGCATGGCAAATTGGTATGTTACCCTGGATGTACTGTGTGTCTTACAGGATAAACACTTATCAGGTTGCTCATGTGCATGCTTTAGTAAAATGTGTTTGTTTATATTGTATAAAGCTGAGACAGCTTTAGCAAAACTCACTTGGTGAATGAGCTTGTTTTCGAGTGTCTATGTATGGTGTTGGTGTCTGTGTTTAAATACCATCCACAGTGAATTTACAGAATTGGCAGTTTTTGTAGAGGAAGAACCCATAAAGGTAGATGAGAGTTCTAACTTTCACTTGTAACATTTTTTTTACTTATACTTGAGATTACAACTAAGTTTCCCTCCAGCTAATAGCCTTTGGCAATGGACTGCTAAAAATGAGAAATCTTCAAGAAGATAAAGTGAATGTCTATGAAAATTGTACTTTCATATATATGACAGTAGCCTTTGACAGAATGCAACAAAAGAGTCACTCAGAGCTGCATCCTCAAAGGGATTTAGGCACCCAACTTCCACTTTTGGCACCAAAGTCCAACATTTAGATCCTCAAAACCCCCACCTAATCCTGCAGTTGCCTACATTGCATACGCACTGAAGTGTCTGCCAGTAAAGTCCCCAAGGTGCCTAAATTTCTACTGGTGGGCATGCACCCAGCTATCTAAGTCCTGACACCCGGTGCTTAGCTCATGCCTAAGTCCCAGCAAGATTCACAAACTAGGTGTTCCCCCGCTTACCTCGCCTGTGGGGTAAAAGCTGGTAGATGTACTCAGAGGTCACCTTAAAGCATCTCTGCCAAATCAGGCCCTGCACAAAGTGGTGGGGGTGGTGCTGCTGCTCTCGTCCTTAGACCTGTAGCCCTGTAGTTAGAGCACTCACGCAGAACGTAGGAGATAGATGCTGCATTTTGCAAACAGTCCACTACTAAGTACAAATCTTAACAGAGATATGAAGTTCAAAAAATCAATTAAATGTAAAAATATCTGTCTCCCATAGCTTTCCTGCAGCACCGATCCCCACAGTATCAGATGTTAATCATAGTAATAAAATGTTGTGATGTGTTCTATCCTGGATTTGCTCTAATGGACTGATCTGAATAAAAGTATGAAGATTGGTAGAAAGTTAGTATTACCTTCCCCTGACTACCCGTTGATTGCAGTGCACTCTGCTGTTACAATTCCTTATTAAAAGCTATTTACCAAAGAATCATATTTTGCATCACAGGTGTGAGAACTCATATATCATGCTACAAAGTTGAGGTTTTGATCTCTGGGAACATTTGACAACTTCTCCAATATTCATTAATGTGACAAAAATTCATTATTTTTGTGGCAACAATTGCCAGCTGATGTTCCATTCCCTACTGACAAATTGCATAATAAAGGTGGGCCTGAGCAGGGAAAAAAAAAATGGATCTGGATTTCAAATATCCCAGATTGCAGAAGGGTTCAGGTCAATGGGCTTGATTTTCCCCATTAGAAATATAGGAGCCATCTGTGAAATTCAGCTCCAGTTCTGTGTTTGTTTTTTCCAAATCTTCGCTAGCTGTCACCCTGGCAAAGTTCAGAGGTGTTTAAATCCAGACTTCTGCTTCAGGCCTATCTTTAATATAGAGGGATAAGTTCTACCTCTTAAAGCAGAACTAAGGAGGTAAGAGAGCACACTAGGGATCTAATAAAGGGACAGAAAGAGAGTATCACGATAGTTAAAACCTATTCTTCCTTATCTGCCATCCACCATATTCACATAAAAGGCAATTGCCCTAGGCAGCAAAATGTTCATTATAGTGCCCACCAGGATTCAGTATAATTAAAAGGTTTTCCTACTGCTCCTGACTCTACATTTCCCTCTCACACTGAGTTGCCTTACCACTTCAGATAGAATACACAACAAGAAGCTCTGTCAGTCCTAGCTAGATCTCATCCAAACCTTTCAAGGATTTTTAAAAATAATTGGTATTGCTGGTAGGGCCACCACTGTGGGAAGCATCCCTTCCTGTAAAAAATCGGTTTCACTGGACTTTTTCACTACATGTCCCACCCCACGATTGGCAGCAAACAGGCCAGGCTCTATGCAAAGTGGGTGGTGGTAAGAAGTTTCTCTAATGAAACAAAAACGGAGGAACTGACTGTGCCCAAGAGCAGGGCCGGCTCTACCGTTTTTGCTGCCCCAAGCAGCGCGCCAAATTGCCACCGTCGCGAGCGGCTGAACATAGAAGCTGCTGCTGATTTACCGCTGCGGGCGGCTGAAGAGAGAGGCTGCTGCCGAATTGCCGCTGCCGTGGAAATGCCCTAACAGCACACGGACTACTGCCCCTTGCAGATTGCTGCCCCAAGCACGTGCTTGGAACGCTGGTGCCTGGAGCTGGCCCTGCCCAAGAGGCAAGCATGAGATTAAGAGAGAGAAAGAGCCATCTCCAAATAACGCACACTCAGAAAGGACCAGGGGGGCGGGACAAACAACATGTGAGAAAAAAGGAATTAATAGGAATAAAACAAACAGTGATGAAAAAAAATAGGAAAAAGCAAACACAAGCTAGAAAAAACATCAATGTCAACAGTGGCCAGCTCAGAAAGCACCTTGGAAAAATCCTACAGTGATGTACATTTTGAGTGTAATTTTGGGCTGTGATGAGTGTATATTTTCCAGTGTGCCAAGGGAAGCAAAAACCCTTGTTAGCCTTGATACTTTCCATGCTCCTTATTCAGGCTGAAAAGTTAAATTCGGGGGAGGTGGGAAATCCACACAGCTCATATTTAAGTTATAAAGGAATATCCAGATATTCTATTGTTTCCTTTACAAAAATAATGCCCTTTATCATAATCTTGAAGGCTTTGTGAAGTTATTTCAGCAGTAGACTGGAAAAAAAGAAGGTGGTACAGTACATAATGAAAACAGCTACAGTAGCTAGTCTTTTTGTAATAATGGTCTTTTTCCAGGCACAAAACCCAACATAACCAGCCAAAGTAAAACCATGTAAATGTAAGTAGCTATACAGGAATAGCTAAAAACCACACAAATATGAATGAAATGCATATAGGTTATCAAATAAAGGAGAACAACAGAAAAACTATCATAAAGAGGGCTTCTGGTTTTCAGTTAAAATGAAAAAGGCCGCAGACTCGGCAGCTGTTTCAAGATGTAATGTATTCAAGAGCCAGCACTTCTGACCCAAAGAGGTCATGAAGCATACCAGGTTTGAACAGTGCAGACAGAGAGAACTCAGCGGAGTGGCTTCCAGACCAGATATCTCCAAAAGTAGAGGGCCTCTTTGGGAAAAAGGAAGTTAGAGAGGTTGTTCCCAGTGTAAGGGAAATATGTCTATGAAATCTAACAAACTGAAAATGAAAATATTTAAGAGTACCTGACTATTATATGTCAATGGAAATGTTGAAATGCATGCAGGTGTGAAATCAGAGCTGAGGTTTTGCTCACAACTTTATTCGAAGAATACAAAATTGTCAGTCTTGTGTTTTCAAGGATGTAGGATTCTAGTGAAGGTACAATTATCCTCTGAATTGTACCATATGAGAAACTGAATATCTTCCAGACTCGAAGAGAAATAATGAAAACTTTAGAGCTGAGGATTTATAGGGACGTATTTTTTTAAATGTTGAAATTTCATAGCTGAGCAGCTTTTTTCCAGATACAGACCCACTCAGTCCTGGAGTAAAATGAATCAGATGCCACCAGTGACTCATTCTCTTAAACAGCCATGCTGAGGGGAACCCAAATACTGGGTAACAAATCCGAGTTTAAAAAAATCAGCTACCTGGGATTTTCAGAACTGGGAGCAAGTGAAAACATTCAAGATATGTCTAATATATCTATATATAGGGTTTCTCTCCTATCCTCTTATCTGTTCACTTTCCCCCACAACCAGTGTATTCATTTTCTCCTCACCTAACCACACCCCTTACCTTTGAATAATTTATGAATGACATGATTTTGTCAGTTCACTGACATGTATCTACTATACCTTGTATACCATTGTGGTTCTATTGCTGACATTACCACCATCATCCATCTTATCTTCTTATTTTGCACAGTGAGATGTGCCCTTTGAATACAATATGCAGCTCTATCCAGTTTGAGATAGATTATCAGTGTGGTACATTTCAAACAACTCCCATTGTTAACAGATATTGTGCATGTGGTTCCACAGCAACTGTAGTAAAAAATTATCCCTTAATTTTTTTTTCTCTTCTCAGTGCAAATACTTACTACTTTTTGGACTAGATATCTATGTTGTCTTGGCTATTGACAAGCTCATATTATTCCGATTGATGGCCCTGTTGTACATTACTTAAGAGACATTTTTAGATCCTTAAGTTCTGATTCTGCAGTCCTTTCCCATGCAAAACTCCCACTTTAATAATTTTAGTTCTGGGTTATAAATATAATTCTCCAAACTGAGAAAAATCTTCCCAAGAAAAGCTAGCCATTTATATAGGTATTTTAATCAAGCCAGGAGCTATGAAATCAGTTTCATATGGAAACGGAGATTGCCTAACATGCTGAAAAGAGTGGTGATGCTGGACTTAATTAGCAGAGAATCAGAAAAGGATGTTTTCTAGTCCCCATTCTCAAGGTGCATATGGTGGTACAATCACTGACCTACTGTAAGCAATTTCAAAGGAATTTCAAGCTGGCTACTGCTTTTATGTTATAGACCCAAACCTATTACGATGGATATAGGTGATGTCAAGGGAAAGCCTTGAATTAGTGCTCCTTGTTCAAAATGCTAGGCTCTAATGAACCATTCATATGAACAATTACTTCAGAACCAGTGAACAGGGAAATTTGATTTGTGAGAGTGCTGTTAGGATTCATTTTACATCAGGAAATATTTTAATTAAAATAGGAAAATAATTAATAATTAACACTTCACACTTCAGTAACATTCTCTATCAGAAGATCTCCCTGTCTGGGAAATACTGGGCCTACTTCTGCCCAGGGAGAAGGATATGGTGGCAGACAGCAGGCAACTTCCCCTCAACCCAGTGTAAGGTGGGGGAGCTGTACAGGGCCAGTACAGGTGTGGAAGGGGATAAGGCCAGGACAGTCCCAGGCAAAGGCTGATTCATTGTATCATTTCTGCAGTGTCTGGTGTCAGAGCTTCCACAGCTGTAACCTAAAACTGCTTCCACTCAGTGGGAACCCTAAGTGAGGGTGGCAGTGAAAACAACAAGGGTGAGTGGCTGGTGCAGAGAAAGTGTATTTTACACCTCATGGCGCCAACTCAATTGAATCTGGCCCATTCATTTATTAAGTCTCTCAGTACAAAATTGTATGCAATTTTCCAAACCTCTTCATAACTCTGTGCCCAGTTCCTGTCATAAAATTAGATAAGGCTATGTGACCATGCACTCTTCAGTGTCCAAGAAAAACTACAGGACAGGTTCAAGTAGGGTGCAAAAAGCCCACAGAGTTTATTGAAGCAGTTTCCCTGTACTCCTCATGAGCAGGGTTTTCCTGCTACAGTCTTGGTAAGGCCCCTTTGGCTTCTCCCAGGCATCCCAGCCTGAGCCAACAGTCCTTTTATAAACAAGGAAAGAAAAGCAGTCCCAAAACAAACTTAATATCCCTGGGCCTGCCCGCCTTCCTCTAGTGGGGCTCTGGAAGTCTGCAGTCTCTGCAGAGGTCCTGGGCTAGTCCTTTCCCTATGCACCTTCCTGGTCAGCCAGCAACTAAGCTGCCTTTTTTTCCTTTTAACTGCCCTTCCTTACATGAATGAGAGTGTAAGTGTAGCAGGGCAAGGCTGAGTGGGTCCACAGTAGATCATTAACCCTTGCTGGCTCCGTGTGGGGTTAGAACACCTCATGACAGGGTACATGATTAGATCATTATAATTTACATTCAGCTGCCTCTAGCCCTGAAGATTGTTGCCACGTCCAAGGATACCCAGATCGTAGCTTTGACTAGACCTTCTCTTTCCCCAGCCATGCCCCAAGCACAACCCCTATGCTGGGAGCAGCAGGGCCAGAAAGTCGTAACCCACAGAAAACCCTATGCAATGTGTATTCCCTGTGGCTGGATCCACCACAGTGGCTCCTGTGGCCCCTTTACACCATTACCCAAAAAGGAATGGTTTCAGATGGCTCTATTTTGAGTTTCTTTCTATAAAATAATTGTTATAATATGCTATGGTAATGTCCTAATGAATGCATAAAAAAGTATAACCTTTCTGTAAGCTTTGGGGACTACACTACATAATTTCATAAAGATGTGACACTGGAGACCAAATGCACATAAACTCAGAGAGAAGTCAATGGGGGCTTTGTGTATGAAATGAGTGCTATCTAGAATGCTGTAGGATGGTTCAACAAAACCTATAGAAAGGAATGCATAGTCTACTAAATATGATGCATTTTAGAATAATTTCTACAGAACTATATTAAATGTATTTGTTTCATCCTTATTCTGTAGGATTTTTATGTAAGAGTACCTGTCTCTCAGGAGTGTTTTGAGACAGTGTTTGTCTATTACGAGGAAATCCTTGTATAAGTGCAAAGCACTATTCTACAATCAATTGTTAAGCTCTGTGTTTATTTATAAAGCACAATGATCACAAAATTAAAGATACAAATAAATATAAGAGTGTTTTGAGGCTTGAAGTACATTACTGAAGACTAGAACAAAATGACTTTAAAAATGAGACTCATTTACATTTAATTAAATATAATGGCAAATTTCTTAGTATTGTCCAGAGTATAAAGAAAATGTTCCAGGAACTAAATGGGATTAGTATTGGCAGGGATATTCTATAGGGAGGTTGCATCTGATCTGGTCTCTTCTTCATCAGTAAATTACAATCCAGTCTTCTAAACTTCTCTCTACTGAACAATACACATTTTAAGGGACACTGGAGAATCTACTCTACCCCAAAATGACATCAATGACGATGTTTTTAAAAAAGCAATGGACGCTAACTGAAGCAATATTAATTCTTCATATAAATGTTACTATTTTAGAGCCCAGTCGTATTACCAGGAATGTTACTATTGACTTCAACAAGAGGGAGAGAGAGCTGTTGACTATGGGTGTTGATACACACAGAGAGAATCTTGCTGCTGTAAGTCAGAAGTTTCAGTGTAGCTCTGGTCAGTATGACCACAAGTCATTATATTTTGAGTGGTTTTATTTCTCTATCACAAAACAAAGAGCCATAACTGACATACTTTTGGGCAGTTTTAGTCCCGAGCCTGCAAATACTTAGGTCCATGCTTTTATGTGACTAGTTCCTTTGAAGGCAATAGGATAAATCATGCACAAACTTAAGCGTATGCCTAAATGTTTCCAGATCAGGGACTTAGTTAGTAAATAGATCAAAAGCTGAATGGGCATAGATAATAAATTAACAAAAAGGGATAAGCACATCGGCATCACAGTATAGCTGGAGCTTGAATTGCTGCTGCTCATGCTGTTTCTGTTCCAGGGATAAAAAGGAGGGTTTTTTCTGAATATATAAAGTCAATATATATTTCACCGTCACCCAATTCAAGTGAAATAAAACTCTTCAAATCTTTAAAAGCACAATTTATTTCTAACACATTAAAACTAAAGCAAAGTTATTTTTAAAAGGTATGTAATGTGTCAAATTCCTATGTACAAAATTGATAATTCTTTACCAGTTCTCTTACTCCCCTTGTACCATACCTGTGGATGATATATACTTCAGTTGTAAAAGATCTATAAGTAAGCAAGGTGCACACAGTCCCAGAACTGAGAAAAATGTCTTGCTCATATTTAGGGCTAGATTCACCACAGAATCTATATCAGCTTCCACCAGCACGCAGCCTGACAGCGGGTCCAAGCAGTGGGAACAGCTCCCCTTAGCAGCTTTTGTCTGTGGAGCAACTAAAGAGCTCCAGGAGGAGTTCAATCTGCCCTCCTGATGGGAAAGGCAATGGCAGTAACACTGCCCTCTCCCTTTGGTTTGACTCCTCCCTGGGGTGCAAGATCTTTGCTGAAAAGGGAAGCACCTTTAACACCTTTCTTGAAGCAGCTTTACTGAAGCCAGCTCCCTAGGTAATTTACACACCTAATTAAGTTAATTTTTTAGATGACACTTGGAGATATTCATGGAGACCACCTAATTTTATAAAGTAGGCATGCACTTTCTCCAGGGATTTCCCTACACCCCCCCCCATGGGGGTGTTTACCCCCTCTGAATTTCCCCAGCACCGCCCCTCCCCCCTCCCCCCCCCCCCCCCCCCGCAGTTTTGTGAACTAGTTACATGCAGTGTTGCCAATTTAGTGATTGTTTGGAAATTTGAACTGAAATTGAAACATTAATACACACTTTAAAAGCATATAAGTGTATGATAAAATATGGGTATCTGAAAAAGTATAATAGATTTGAAAAGTATGAACATAGACTAGCTTCCTTATACAGCTGTTGTTTTTATGACCATGTCAGTGCATTCATTTCAGTGATGTGGGCCAGCCTAATAATTTCAAATTCTGATTTGTAAGCAAAGTCTAAATGAGCTCTCCCTGACAGCTAGTGATGACCTGGGGGCTGGGAGAAAGGCTTCAGGACCAGACCGGGGGCGGAGGGGGTAAAGAAATGTTGTTGTTCTTATTGTATGAGTAAAGGGCAGTAGAACTGTACTTAGCCTCTGCGGATTGAGGGCATTAAGAGAGAGGGTGGGGACAGGTGTTTTGCTCGATGGTCTGCCTGAGTCACAAGTACTTTTGTTCTGTTAAGTGCTCACAAAGCTGAAATCACTAAGTGCTTAGACCTGCTGTGGGACAGTGTTTCTGTGGAAGAGACGGCCCAGTCTGCTCTAGCACTGAGGTTCTCCCACTGAGAGCTCAGCTGAAATCACTGAGAGCTGGGTGGAACCTCAAGAGACCAACTCGCAGAGGTCACAGTGGCAGATGGCAGCAGAAGGTGATGGCGCAGGGCCATTGGCAACAGAGTGATGGAGTGAGCAATGGCACAACGAACAATAGTGGACAGAGCGAACAGTGAGCAGCTGGAGGAATGAGCAAGGTGCCTTCTTGCCCCCCACCTGGGAGGTGAACTCATGTGAAAGCACCTCTGAACTCTGAGTCTCCACTGACCAAGGACAACACCGGTGAGTGTTAATGAGGCTATTAAGAATGCTGGAGATACAACACAGTTCATGCGAACAAACATGTCTGTAGCATCATACTTTCTATTTAGGCAAGAGATACCACACACTACAAACTGGAGGCCAATGTTAAGTGTATTGTCACTTGTTCATCCTGAAGTTGAACACTGGTTCCGAACAAGACCAGCAAATGCTCACTATCTTTCTGCAAGAAGCTCAGCTAACTGGCTAGACACATGTGGTGCAACAGTGAAAGACTCAACTGTCTCACCACATTCAAAAAATTTGCATACATGGCTGATGAATGCACCAGTGCAAATGGTCATCAAGTATTAAGTAATTGTGTACATTATCTTGATGTCAGTGGTAGGCCAGTAGATGCACTTCTAAATGTTCAAGTTACAGAAGACAGATTGACTGCATCTGTGACAACCCACATCTTAGAAGAGTTAAATGCTTGTCAATTGGACCCCAAACAGATGGCTGCTTGTGCATTTGATGGAGCTGCAAACTTCTCTGGAAGACATGGTGGAGCACAAGCTTTGCTCAGAGAAAAGTGTAACCCTAGTCTCTCCTATACACACTGCAGAGGTCATCTACTTCAACTAGCACTAGTATGAGCTGCAGACTCTTCAAAAGACATTAAAAAGCTATAAATTTAATGTCTTCATTATATTCTTTTTTCAGCAAGAGTCCAAAACGACTGAATATCTTGGAAAATATAGAAGATACACTGGGACTGAAGTTCAAATTAGTCCAACCTGGGAAAACTCTATGGCTTTCTCATGAGCGATCCTTGGCTGTTTTCTTAAAATCACTCCAGCCATTATTACTGGCTTTGGAAAGTATCTACCAAGATGGGATGGATCTTAGTAGTGAGGCTGGTGGATTACTTTTGCTACTATGTTCAGAGAAGACTATTGCCATTCTCTCCCTTGTAAATCTACTGTTGAAACCACTTGGGTCATTAAACAGCGCCATCCAGGCATCTGCTACAACACTTGTAGATCTTTGTCCAGCAAAGCTGTTCCAGAAGCTACATTTGGATCAATCAGAGAGCTATCCATTGAAAAAGTACCGGAAGAAGGAAAGACTTCAGTCCAGAAGTTGACTAATGAAGACATTTATATTGAATCCTTAAGTGAAGAGGACAAGAAGTGTTTGTTAAGACAACTGAAAAAGTACAGGGACTTGATTCTTAAAAATCTACAACAGTGACTTCTAGATTCTACTCAACCTCTACATAGCTTTTACAGATCCCTGTCTTATAAAACACCGACAGTTGAGTGGAGTGAGGCACTACCAGCAATGGGGCTGCCATGTGCTCAGGACAGAATAGAGAATTTGAACACAGAGTGGAATATGATACAACGAATGAATGAAGATTTGATTTCAATTTCTTTTTTATCATCACTAGTGGCTCAACCTGATCTTTATGCTATGTTTCCTGGGATGAAAGAAGTAGGAATTCATTTCTTGCTACTGAGTGTTCTTTTTCATCATTGAATAGAATTTTGTGTTTTGAAAGAAGTCGCCTTCTGCCTGATCATGTGAATGACCTAATGAGCATATCAATTGAAGGAATGGAAGTACCGGACAAACAAGAAGCCACCAAAGATAAATGTAGGTTTTATTAATACCAAAACCAAAGTATATAAAAATGCTGTGAAATTGTAAAGAATTAAATCTGAAGACAATGAGTTAAATGTTACTATGTTTACCCTATAACCATAAAAACAGAGCTGGTCTTAGGGCTTGTCTACACTACCGCTTAAGTCAATGTAACTTACATCGCTCAGAAGTATGAAAAAACACTCCCCTGAGTGACATAAGTTATATCAACTTAAAGCAGTGTCTACACTGCACTATGTCGGCGGGAGATGCTCTCCCGCTGACATAGCTTCCACATCTCTTTGAGGTGGAATAATTACATTGACAGGAGAGTGTTCTCGTGTCAACACAGCACATCTTCACCAGACGCGCAACATCAGCGCAGATGCATTGATGCAAATGTGCCAGTGTAGCCTGGTTGTGAAGGCAACCCTTACTAAACACAGGTTAACACAAATATTTTTTCATTTGATCTTTGCCATCATCTTTCTATGCCTTTTCTTGTTACACTCCAAAGTTCAACTTTTCCCTTGATATGTGTGCAAAACTCCCATTAACACTAATCAGCATTACGTACGCTGAATGGAGAAGAGACTCTCCCTCCCCCCATGATTATGTAAAAAAGATTAGTCAACGGTTTAATCATATGAAGTTTCTCTCCTTTTTCTGAAGCCATCATTTACTGAAAAGAAGTGCCTGAGTGAGAGAGCTCAATAATGAGTAAGGAATGCCCTTTCATCAGAGAATTTAAAATCCCCTTTGAAAATAAAAATGCAAAATAAAAATGTTAATATTCACTAGGTCAACAATTTACATTTCTAACCGAAACGCATACAAAGTTTTTTCTGACATTGATCTCTCTCAATAGTTTCAGAATTATAGTACCAAGATTTAGTAGTGTAATTCTGGCATAAAAAGAATAAATACTACATATGCAGAGCAATATTGGCTGAAATATTACAAAATGGCACAGATTGTTTTATAATGCACCTATAACCTGTGAGAAATTTAGGGGAAAGGGAAAACTACAATTTTTGTGAGGCTATGAAAGAAACAAAACTGGTGAATATACACCTCTACCCCGATATAACGCTGTCCTTGGGAGCCAAAAAATCTTGCCGCGTTATAGGTGAAACCACTTTATATTGAACTTCAAAGGAAGCAGGATTAAGATTTTAGGTCCTGAACCAGACCCAGTTGAAGTCCCAGGGAGTATTTCCATCGAGTTCAATAGACTTTGGACCAGGCCCTTAAGAGGTAACCTTTTAGGAAATCAGGACCCTGTAATCATATTCTCCTCACTATTGAATAGTTAGTCACTTTTGCAGATTTTTACCTTAGTTTACTTTTTATATATTTGTAAGGCCCTTTGTTTTTGGTATTTACCAACTTAACCCAAAATATTCCTGAATTTTAAAAAAAACTCTGTATTGGTTTTACCCACTTTCACCTGAATTTTGGCTTTTTTGGGCCCCACAGATTTTTCACAGGGGAAGCAGATGGGGCCACGCTGTACAGCGAAAGTCAGGAGGGGAGCAGAAAGCTACAGCCCATGAGTACTGGCCCCTATGCCAGACAGAGCCCCCTCTTGACCCTGGACCTTCATCATGGCCCTGTCTACTTCCACGTAGGCTGTGTCCAACAGGGGAATTGGATGGGGCTCTGTGCCCTGGACCCACACCAAAGGGATGGGGTCAGCATGGGAATGTAAGGCCATTTCCTCTGGGTACTGGCCCCCTGACAGAGCCCGCACCTGATACCACCCCTTTAGTGCTGAATAGCCTGATCAGGAGAGGACTTTGTCTGGGAGAGAAGTGGCTGGGGCTCTGTGCCCTGGGAAGCGAGACAGACAGGGAGCCGGGTTCTGGCAGCTGAGACCACCTTCTGCCAGACAGAGACCCTCCTGACCCTGGCTCTTCAGCCCAGCCCTGTCCACTTCCTTTGTGCAGTAAAGCAACGAGACCATCAGGAGCTGGATCCTGGCAGCCAAAACCATCCAGTCACTATACTGTGAGTACCTCCCACCCTGGCCACCAACCACTGTGAGTACTGAGGACCCCTTCCAGCCTACCACCCTTCGTTTCCAGTTCTAACTGATTTTCACCCATAGTTTACATTTTCAAATAAATATTGGTAAATGCCAAAGAAATTTAAAAAAAAATAAAAACTGAAAATGAAATATATGTTAGTTTTGAATATGGTCACAATGTCTATGGTTCTATTTATTCCAAATGTTCATTATGTAAAACTTATTTATGTATCATAATAACTAGTGACACACTGAAGAGTAACTCCAGGGAGTGATAGTTGACATTCTTCTCTGGAGGCAGCTGAGGTTATTACAATATTTCATTATCACAAAACAATATGTCTTCAAACACAGACAACAATGGCTTTTAATATTCTCTAGCACAATTATACCAGATTTTCTTTGCACTATCAATACTGGAAATAATTAAATTGCTTTTTCCATTACATCAGTATAACTTTTAATATAGTACATCTCATGAGTTTATTTAGCAAATGATTTTGTTACAATATATTTTATATTACTTAGTTATGCAGTTGGAAAATCTATTTGTTTACAAATATGTCACTGCGTCTCATTGGAAAGTATCTTGGCTAAGAATGTTTTTCTAGTAAAAAAATATATTTTCTAGTTGGAAGTCCTCAGTTCAGACACTCAGGAGTTCACCACCAAGTTTCTGAATCCCACAAATATCATCTTTCATTCGTTTTGTGATTTTTCATAATTTCATACAAAAGAACAGATCAGACACTATAAATCTTCATCTTTCTAGATAGCGAAGAGTGATCACATACCATAAATTCATAACAAGGTATTCTAACTGCACTATATTACTATCTATCCACCATCTTGGAGAGGAAAGTAGACTAAATGTCCAATATAGTTAAGAATTATTACTTCATATATATAATATACGTAATATGCAGGGCATTAATGGTAATGCTGTCAAAAAAGTTTGATGTGCTTTCTGTTTATTTGTTGGCAAACATTAGAAATGTCAAAGCCAAACATTATTATTCTAAATCTGAAATTTTTTTCCACCAGAATTTGTTGCACTACATAAGGTTAAGAAAAGCAAATGTTATTGAAACGATATCTTCCTCAATGAACCACACATCACACCACACATTTCACCATCATGAAACACAGGCACTTAAAAATAACATCTACTCAGGGGCGTGCACAGGGGTGGCAAGCAAGGGCACCCCAAATCAGTGGGGACACAGAACTCCTCCGGGGCTGGATGGGGAGAGCGAAATCTTCTGACCCAGGCTGGGGTGGGAGATAACAGCGCCTCTGGCCCTGGGGCTACAGGGAGGAGATCCAGCTCCTCTGGCTACTGTGGGGAGAGCCAACTGCAACGGCCCTTGGGCCATGGCAGGGAGAATCAGGTCCTCTGGCACCAGGTAGAGCCACTCCTCTGGCCGTGGGCAGGGCGGGGGAGAGGGAGAGCCAGCTCCTCCAGCTGCAGCGGGTGGGGAGGGAAAGCCAGCTCCTCCAGCTGCGGGGTGGGAGAGTTGAGGGGGCACAGAAAGTGCCCCTATAAAAGCGGCCAAATTTTTATTCCTGGGCATGCCCCTGCATCTACCAGAACAAAATAAGTACATATATAATGCATATTTAGAAGGCTTTTGAATCCAGAAAGAGATGGGTCTAAAGTTATGATCAGCATTTCCATCACCATTACGAAGATACTGGCCAAGATTCTCTGGTGCATGGAGTTTCCACACAGTGCAGCAGAGGCAGGCTGTTGGAAAGCCAGTTACAGCTCTCTGATGCTGTACTGCCATGAGCACCAACATAGATGTGACTCAGGCCAGCTGGCAACAGTCTCTAAGAGGCCATGAACCAGGTGAGGGCTCTACATGCTTCAGCCATGCCCATCCTCTGCCCCACCCACCTCCATGTTGAGGCTAGGGTTGCCAGGTGTCCAGTTTTTGACTGGAACGCCCGATCAAAAAGGGACCTTGCCAGCTCCGGTCGGTACTGCCGACCGGGACATTAAAAGTCCGGTCAGTGGTGCAGCAGAGGCCTGGGGCTAAGGCAGGCTCACTGCCTGCCCTAACTCCGTGCAGCTCCCAGAAGCAGCCACTGGGTGCCCAAAGGTGTGCGGGCAGTCAGGGAGGCTCCACACACTGCCCGCGCCCCGAGTGCCAGCTAAACAGCTCCCATTGGCCGGGAACCACAACCAATGGGAGCTTTGGGGGCAGTGCCTGCAGACGCGAGGGCAGCGTGCAGAGCCTCACTGGCCGTCCATGCACCTAGGGGCTGCAGGTACCTTGCGGCTGCTTCCTGGGAGCTACGGTAGGCACCGCTGGGACCCCGCACCCACTCCCATGCCCTAACCTCCTGTTCCAGACCAGAATCCCCTCCCACACCCCAACCCCCTGCTGGAGCCCACAGCCCCTAACCCCTTGCCCCAGCCCTGAGCCCCCTCCTGCAGCCTCAGCCCAGAGCCCTCTCTCGCACCCTGAACCCCTCATTTCTGGCCCCACCTGGAGCCCTGTTCACATTGAGCAGACAAGAAATATAAAACTTGCTTCAGCCTGAAATGTGTAGAACTTGTATTTTTAAATGCTTTGGATAGCACAGCTAAAATACAAATATATACTGAATCTAAAATACAACCCACAACATTGTTTGCAATGCAGTTGGAGCTGGTGGGCTTGGGAAACTATGTAGATGTTATATTGGCATCTGAGTGGAAAAGACTTTTTATCAAAACATTAAACATGTCTTACCACAAAAGCCTTCAAACAGGACTGAAAATAATTTTGAGTCTTCAATTCATTGGCACGCAGAACAATATGCACAAGACTCTTTCAGATATGGCTTGACCTATTTGCTGATGTCAGAACTCTAGCTACAAGACATTCTAATAGTCAAATTATCTATGGTCAAACAAAAGTCTGAAGTAACTTGGCTGAGTAATCAAGCAGAAAATACAGACAAACTTTAGAAAAGATAGTAAAGCTTCCTGATCATAACAGGCTCTAGGCATTCAAGTGACCATGTGTAATAAGACAGCACATATTATATACACAATCTGATTTACCCAAAACCATCACACCAAAAAGAAAGACACTTATGAAATGGCAAAATTCCTAAACCACTAGCGTCCAATGCTATAACATTTCCATAGGCTTCCTTGAATTAAGGTAAAAAGAGGGGAATTTTATTTATTTCAGAGAAATAAGAAATAATTGTTCTCTACTCTTGTGTATAAAACATACTTCTGAATAGGACTGCTTTGTTTTAAAAGTCTGGCAATTTAAATTAAGACTACCAAAAGCCACATAGCATAGGTTCAGCATTTTGAGAATTACATAAACGCTGTAATTTAGTGGTTTTCAACCTTTTTTCATTTGTGGACCCCTAAAAAATTTCAAATGGAGGTGCAGACCCCTTTGGAAATCTTAAACATAGTCTGAGGACCCCCAGGGGTCCACAGACTACAGGTTGAAAATTGCCACTGTAATATATATATAAACCTATATTAATTGGCTAGTGTGAATATACATCACTGCCTTCTACTGGATAGACTCAAAAGTGCTCAACTATGTTTCATAGGCCTTCTACTGCTAACAGCTAAGAATAATTTCCTTTTAGCTCAAGTGACAAGGGCCTGAGCTTTTGGAGTACGAAAATCTGAGTTCTAAGTTCCAAATGGTGATAGCGAAGACACAGTACCAACCATAGAGTCTTGGGACACCATGAATTTATTACTACAGTATAGTATATTTCTTATAAAATTATGTACAGCCCAAATAGTATGGTGGCTCCTTGGCAGCAGCAGCTAGCCAATATTCATGGCATAACCAGTTTGTTTCCATTAGGGAGAGAAATTGATGATCGAGTCAGGCATTTCTTTGCTGCAATCCTGTTTATTTATAAAGAATGTTTCCCTGAACACAGTAGGAACGAACAACAGGAAGCAGTTTCCTTGCTCCCAGTTTCCAAGCCTGATGTGCTCAAAAGAAGCTCTAGCTCTCTCAGCTTCCTCCTAGGACCGTGCGTACCAGTTCGTCTCTGGCTTTCTTCACACACACTTCCACCAGCCTACCTTGTTTCAAGACTGAGCTTGATACGTTAATGGAGGGGATCATATGACGAGACTACCTACAATGGCATGTAGCAAATCTGCGACTGCTAGCAGCAAATATTTCCAATGGCTGGACCCTAGATGGGGAGGGCTCTCAATTACTACAGCAAATTCTTTCCCAGGTGTCTAGCTGGTGGGTCTTGCCCACATGCTCAGGGTCTATCTGATTGCCATATTTGGGGTAGGGAAGGAATTTTCCCCTGGGTCAGATTGGCAGGGACTCTGGGGGGTTTCGCTTTTCTCTGAAGCAAGGAGCATGGGTCACTTGCAGGTTTAAACTAGGTAAATGGTGGATTCTCTGTAACTTGAAGTCTTCAACGGGTCCATCAACTCTTCTAGCTACTTGCCTAGTTTTACAACAGGCTATATAAAAAGCACTAGTGAAGTACGTACAAACTAAAATTTCATACAGACAATGACTTGTTTATACTGTTCTATATACTACACACTGAAATGTCAGTACAAAACTTATATTCCAATTGATTATATGGTAAAAACAAGAAAGTAATTTTTTCAATAATAGTGTGCTGTGACACTTTGTATTTTTATGTCTGATTTTGTAAACAAGTGGTTTTTAAGTGAGGTGAAAGTTGGGGATACGCAAGACAAATCAGACTTCTGAGAAGGGTACAGTTGTCCAGAAAGATTGAGAGCCACTGGACTTAGATGATCATGATGGTCCCTTCTGGCCTTAAAATCCATGAGTCAATCAGTATCCCAGTCCCTGTGTTTCTAATCTGTCCTAGGGAAACTCCTCCTATTCTCCCTGAATCAGTTTTTGCTCAGGCCTTCCCATGCAGTCCTGTGCCTTGGGTAGTGACTTGTAATGTTTCAGTTACCTCTAAATAAAGGGGCATATAACTGAACCCTCATTTATCCTGAATGAAAAATAGTTAGCATGTACATCAGCTTCAACTGACATGCTTATGGTCAGCCACCAACACTCTTCAGCATAACAGTATATTATATAGAATTCACGTACAACATTTTGAGGGGAAACCAGGGGATGATAGAGGATTTTTTTGCTTTTTTTTCTGACTAGTTTTGTGAGATGGGTCATTTTATCAAGTTTTGCTTTCTGAAAGTTATAAATAAACATTGTATAAGAAAAATAAAGTTATAAAATGCATGAGGGGGCCAGTTAGTGCAATGGCAGAATGTATCTCTCAAATACACTGCATAAGTGCTTTTTTTGCTTTGCTAGCAAATTCTCCAGACATCTATTTTTGGTATGAACAATTTTGAGAATATAGTGCTGCCTAATTGTGCCAGATGATAAGCAGAGATTTTATGATGTGGAGAACAGTCCATTAGGGAGCTAAATTCACCAAACTCATTTCACAGAAGATTTCAGGTCATATTGACACCAAACTCCCAAAGAGGAAAAATGAATACTGGCTCCATAATGAACACCCTTATTTTTTACAATCTTCTTGTATAATACATAAGGAGAAAAATCACGCTCATGTCTCAGTTTGGAAGTTGTCTTCAAAAGTGTCTTTTTAAACTAAATAATAAGTTACTAGTCTTGCCTTTAGTATCAGGAAAAATATTAATGAACGCAACAGTGAAGAAGTTGTAAAAGTTGGGTCATTTATTTAATTTCTTTGTTGTCTGACGCTTTCATGCATTACATTCTTTTCTCACTAACCCAAATATATCATGATTTTGTATTTTATCTGGAAGAGAAGTATTCTGAATAGGCTAGCTACATAAACTGGTTCTTTAACGTATCTTCTGTGTTATGATAAGAACATAAGGTGCTGCTCTCATTTACACCAGGATTCATCAGAATTATTACAGATTTACACCAGTGTAATGGGACACAGTTGAGCCCCAAACATTTTTAACTAGTTGTAAATCAGTGTGTAATGTTACTTAATGTTAAATATGATAGTAGTGGACTATAGCTATTGAAATTCTATTACAGATTTTTAGAGTTTATGTAATATTCACTGGTTCCTATGTGTGAATGTCTGACTTCAAATAAAGATCTGAAATCTTCAAATAAAAAACAACTTCCAATAAGTGTGCCAAGAAAAAAAAGTTCTAATTATAGGTGTGAAAGAACACAACATATCTTGTATACTTTAGCCCTGATTCAGCAAAGCACTTAACTTTAAGCACGTGAGTAATCCCATGTACTTCAAGGGGACTAACTGCATTGTTGAAGTTAAACCCCTGCATGAATGTTTGCAGGATTGGAGCCTTGGACCCAGTTCGTCAAGCACTCTGCATGTAGTACAATCCCCACTGACTTTAATGACTGACACTGCTTTGGACCTTAGCTACTTTATTCAAGTCAACATCTCCTTAGTAGGATCATTTGTCATGTACTTAATTTTGAATCTTGCAGCCAATCTTCCACCCTGTGTCACTCTGCTTCCTGGCTTGTCACTGAGTCAGTTCAGAAGCTAATTCCAGGCAGCACGTAACTGGCACTTTAGAACCATTTTAAGCATACATTCTAGATGAAAAGCACTATCTGGGGGTTAATAACAAACACCAAAAGTACTCAAAGTCTGCTGTCAAACATTTTCAGGTAGAACTGATGTGTTGTGTTACCTTCAAAAATTCTCTGAGATTTGAACAGTTTTCTTTCATTAGCTTTTTTTCTAGATGGATCTGATCTTTCCAAGCTTGATAAAATAAAACTGAACAGTTTGTACAGTACAAGAACATAAATATACTAATTATTAGGGCTGCAGGTTTGTCACAGTGGTAAAAGTGTCATAGGTATGGTTATTTTTCTGTTTGTCTATGACTTTTCTTTGGTTCCATAGTCCCGCTCTCAGCATTGCGAACTGACATAACGGGGGTTGCAATGCCACTCAGGTTTGGCCCAGCTGCTCATTGTCTTGACGGGGGGGAGGCCCTGCCCACTTTAAATGGCACTCTGATGACCTTACACACCATTTCCCCCTAAGCCTGTGACTTTTACATTTACCATGACTGCTCTATGATTTATTATTTTTAAAAAATATGCAAATCTGAAGCCTTGTTAATTATACTTGTATTAGGTGCTTAAAAGACCAAAAATCTGACTTACTTAATTGAGAAGAAAATTATTTTTTTTGTAAAAATGCTTCATACTCTTTCTACATGGATTTGGACTATTTCTAGGTGATTGCATCAATGTGGCACACTGCTTGTATATCACCCACAGGAAAATACTCTCCTTCATTATAAGTATGTATAGCTCTCCTTGAGGAGAAACTACTAAAATTGTGCTGATGTCTCAGAAACATAGACTACAAAAAGTGGGCTAATGATTATGTACATCTCAACAAAAAGAATATTATTGTTATAATTAGACATTAGGAGCCAAGTGCAGCCCTAGAATGGTAGTCTGTATAAGTCAGATAAGCAGCACAAGTGATGTTCAGTGTGTGTGCCTTTAGAACAGAGGTGGGCAAACTATGGCCTGCGGGCCACATCTGGCCCGGCCCCTGAGCTCCTGCCCCAGGAGGCTCGCCCGCAGCCCCTCCCCTGCTGTCCCCCGTCCCCCGCAGCCTCAGCTTGCTTTGCTGCCGGCGCAACGCTCTGGGCGGCAGGGCTGTGAGCTCCTGGGGCAGTGCAGCTGCAGAGCCCGGCCTGACCCAGTGCTCTGTGCTGCACGGTGGCGGCGGCGGCGGCGTGGCCCGGCTCCAGCCGGGTGGCGCAGCTGTAGCGCTGCCAGCCACCGGTGTTCCAGGCAGCATGGTAAGGGGGCAGGAAGCGGTGTGTGTGTGTGGGGGGGTGTTGGATAGAGGGCAGGAGAGTTCGGGGTGGTGGTCAGAGGGTGGTGATGTGGATAGGGGTCGGGACGGGAACAGGGGGTTGAATGGGGGCAAGGGTCCCGGGGGGGGGCAGTCAGGAAGGAGGGGGTTTGGATGGGGCGGCAGGGGGCAGAGGTTCCAGGGGCAGTCAGGGGACAGGGAGAAGGGGTGGTTGGATGGGGCAGCTGTCCCGGGGGGGCAGTCAGGAATGAGAGGAGGGGTTGGATGGGGCAGGAGTCCTGGGGGGTGAGGGAGCGGATAGGAGGTGGGGGCCAGGCCACGACCCCCTCCCCTAACCATCCCTCCATACAATTTCCAAAACACGATGAGGCCCTCAGGCCAAAAAGTTTGCCCGCCCCTGCTTTAGAATGTATTCTGCATGGATTCTGCTACTGTCCACTCATTCCCCTCACGAGACTTACCTTTCATCTATTACTCATGTGGCATAGTCTTAAAGAGGACAATGCTCAAATGCTACAGAGGAGTATTTATGGCCATGCATGACATCTGCACATGTACCATGCAGCAGTCCACAGTCTTGTATTCACTATCCCACATCTGAATGCAACCTTGAGTAGTTGGGCTAACTAACACAAGACCATGATTTTGTATTAATTGCTGATAGGGACAAGTCAAGTTTAATATCATGTCAGCTCATTGCGGGTAGACCCTGTTCCCTAATTTTCTTGCAAAGACAAACTCCATGTTAACTTCAAGTATATCGAGAATAAAATACGAATCAAACCAAGTAGGGTACAATTACTGCTTATTCTTTGTGTAAAGAGATTCTGGCAATCTGTGTTATCAAATGGATGGAAAGATCAGCAAAGCTGACTTTAGGCCACAAGTCTCTAAAAGCAAATCTCAGACTACAGACGTGCACGCTCTAAGGAAACATATATATGTTAATTCCAAAACAAAATCATCCCGTTAAATTGAGTTACAGTTGAAAATACATCAAAGTCTGGAGCCTATGGCTGCAATTATCTAAAGCTGGATGCACAATAGTTTAAATACTGCATCATAGTGAGGTGTACGTAGCAGATCGTGAAGATGACCTAATCTACAAGAATGAGGTCTCTAAAGGGTTGAAAAGGTAAATTCTCTATTTATTTATTCTTTAGATTAACAAAATAATAACAAGAGGCACCCATCTGAACACTTTAGGTGTGTCTGACAAATACTCAAAATGATAAATCAAGGAAAGAAACAATAACTAACTTTTTAATACCATAAGTGGGTGCAAAACTGGTTGGAAAACCATTCCCAGAGAGTAGTTATCAGTGGTTCACAGTCATGCTGGAAGGACATAACGACTGGGGTCCAACAGGGATCAGTTCTGGGTCCGGTTCTGTTCAATATCTTCATCAATGATTTAGATAATGGCATACAAAGTACACTTATGAAGTGTGCGGACGATACCAAGCTGGGAGGGGTTGCAAGTGCTTTGGAGGATAGGATTAAAATTCAAAATGAGCTGGACAAACTGGAGAAATGGTCTGAAGTAAATAGGATGAAATTCAATGAGGACAAATTCAAAGTACTCCACTTAGGAAGGAACAATCAGTTGCACACATACAAAATGGGAAATGACTGCCTAGGAAGGAGTACTGTGGAAAGGGATTTGGGGGCCACAGTGGACCACAAACTAAATATGAGTCAACAGTAATGCTGTTGTAAAAAAAACAAACATCATTCTGGGATGTATTAGCAGGAGTGTTGTAAGTAAGACACAAGAAGTAATTCTTCCATTCTACTCCGCGCTGATTAGGCCTCAACTGGAGTATTGTGTCCAGTTCTGGGCGCCACATTTCAGGAAGGATGTGGACAAATTGGAGAGAGTCCAGAGAAGAGTGACAAAAATGATTAAAGGTCTAGAAAACATGACCTGTGAGGGAAGATTGAAAAAATTGGGTTTGTTTAGTCTGGAAAAGACAAGACTGAGAGGGGACATAACAGTTTTCAAGTACATAAAAGGTTGTTACAAGGAGGAGGGAGAAAAATTGTTTTCCTTAACCTCTGAGGATAGGACAAGAAGCAATGGGCTTAAATTGCAGCAAGAGAGGTTTAGGTTGGACTTTAGGAAAAACTTCCTAACTGTCAGGGTGGTTAAGCACTGGAATAAATTGCCTAGGGAGGCTGTGGAATCTCCAACATTGGAGATTTTTAGGAACAGGTTAGACAAACCCCTCTCAGGAATGGTCTAGATAGTACTTAGTCCTGCCATGAGTGCAGCAGACTGGACTAGATGACCTCTCAAGGTCCCTTCCAGTCCTATGATTATATAATAATAATGTTACAAAGTAGTACAAGAATAAAACATATTCCCCATTTTTCCCTAATCATCGTCCTCAACAATATCTGCTTCTTCAGCAACCCTCCTAAGAAGGATGCCCTGAAGAGCAACAGATTTGGGCTATTTTTGACCAGGGCATTTCACAGGAATGGAGAACACCCTGCCAGTGATCCCTTCTCTTTTATATTGGGGTGGGGAGGTCCAATTTGAGCATCTCTGCTGATCTCTCCTATGGTGGTATGTCATGGGGAGACTAGCAGCCTCTCTGGTAGGAAGGTCCTAAACCATATAGGGCTTTGTAGGTCAATACCAGTATCTAAACTTCATCCAAAAACGCATGGGAAGCCAGTGCAGATCGTGGCGCACTCACTCTATGAACACGTTTGCAGTGGACACTCCAGTGGGTATTTATGGCACACAGACCTCTACTGAAAATGTTGGAAGGACTTTGTCCATTTCTTTGGTGTAGGTATGAAATGTAATATGTGAATGGAGGATGATTAATTAGGAGATGTTTGGGCCCGAGACTGTTTATTAAGTAGTGTGAGGGCAGAGTTAAGGTTATTTATGTGATCGTAATTATGCATTTCCATACTTACAAATGCTTGATTTGATTAAGTGTAACTTTAACTGCAGTCACTAAGAGGGCAAACTCTGTACCCCACTGCACCCATTCCCCCAATGCTATGGTTTGGGAGAAACACTAGGAGGGGCATCTTGTAGAGTTTTCCTTCCCCTCCACCACTAAACACAGACTTCATCATGGGAGGGGGGGGTCAAGATTGCTCTAAATTATTAATCCATACACTTTCCTGAACTAGCCATAATCACCAGTGGTCTGGATTGTACCCGGGAATGTGACACACTCCATAATACTTTCTTTTTAAGATCTGACTAACTACAGAGAATATTAAAAATTTGCTCCCCTACTTAAATCTCCTGCTATATAAAGTAAATATCAAATCTGAACATAAGAGAAGAGTTATTTATTCTACTTTTCTTCTAATATACAAGATCCAACTCTAAGTAATAAATTAGTAATGACAGGTTTCAGAGTAGCAAGTAGTAATGGTATCCTTTAACAAATTCAGGGCCTGATCCAGCAGGAAATATCTGCAGCCTTCTGGCTGGCACAACCCCCACAAAGCCACAGATGATGCTCCTCTGCAGAGCTACCTATTCACTTGAAAATGTGGCCACCTGCTGAAGGACTAAAGAAACAAAACAACAGCCCTTCACATGGAGGAGCTACAGAACAGCTCAGAGGGAGGCAAGCTCCTGCATGTTATCTGCATCAGAACACCACCGGCTTTGATTGTGTCAGATCTCACAAGCTAAGCATTGTTAAATCTGATACTTGTATAGGAGACCACAAGAGAAAAACCTGTGTGTGGAAGAGATGCTGGTGATTTGATAGACAGTATTCTTCCCTCTTCTTTTCTGATTAAGCCAGTACCCAAACATGGTATAAGAGGCACTAAGAAAGGTTTGTGGCTATTTCCTGATGGCCCGGCATTTTCTGCAAAGGCAGAAGTGATGACCTAGATGTCCTGGCTAAATTCCATAGGAATAATTACATTCTGACTACCTGAATATATCATATTATTTAAATTGTATATGGCACTTTTCAAAAGGGCTGTGTGTATAAATGAATATTTGGTTTGGTCAGATCCAAAATTGGAAAAGTTCTAAGTTGTTGTGTAGTGTTGCTGTGCACTATAAAACCCTAGATGTGGCTGTATTTCAGTGTTGTGTGAAATTATGCCTGAATACAGTGTAAAATAGTGCTTTTGAATGAAAACTGAAATGTAAGTGTTGAGTATAATAATAATTGTTATTAGCAGTGACCAATGGAGGGAGAGCTCGAGGACTGAAAATGAGATTCATAACGCATCATCACAGCTGGGCCCATTCAGTCTATCACAACTGCTAAAGCCCTAAGACTGGACTAACATGCCTCATACGGAGATCCAATTCTCAGAGAGGCCAATCATTTTTGTCCCTATCTGTCCTTCACTTCCACCTGACTGAGCTGCAGAATATTGCTGTCAAAGACACATCTTTAGGCTGCACTGCCCTTTGGAAATTTTTTCCTGGCTGACAGAGCATTAGTTAGAGAGACAAGATGGGTGAGGTAATATCTTTTATTGGACCAACTTCGGTTGATGAAAGAGACAAGCTCTCAAACTTACGCAGAGCTCTTTTTCAGATCTGGGAAATATATTCAGCGTGTCACAGCTAAATACAATATGGAACAGAATGTTTAAAATAAATAGTTCACACATTTTAAGGGGCCGTTCACGGTGAAGTAGCCTATTAAGACCCCTTTAGTCATAGTGGGGAAAGGAATGTGGGGAGGTTGTTAATGTTGTGGAGGAAGTCCATTGTGTCCTGGAGGAAGCTGGCCCTTTGTGTGGTGAGTGGTTTGAGGATGGTTTCTGAGAGTCCCGATATTCCTTCACTAAGAATGCCGTGGCCAGTTATGAAGGGTCTGCCTGGGTTCCCTTGATCATGCATCTTGGGAAGCATATAGAGTTTCTCTTGGGTTTGTCTGGGGAAGGATTTGATGATGTCCTTAAGTTCCTGGGTAAATTGTGGTGTTGGGTCCTCTTTGAGTTTTTTATAGTAGGTGGTGTCAGAGAGCTTTTGTTGCCTTGTTAACATTGTCATCATGGCTGAAGACTGCAATGGTACCCCCTTCGTCTACTGGTTTGATCACTAGCTAGTGGGACTTCAAACCACTCACCACACAAGGGCCAGCTTCCTCCAAGACACAACAGACTTCCTCCACAAACTCCACATTAACAACCTTCCTCAGAACACCATCCTTGCCAACATGGATGTCACTTCCATATACACCAACATCACCCACAATGATGGCATAGCTGCCTGCCTCAAATATTTACAAGACAATGGACAACCATCAGATATCCACCCCAAACACATTGCCAAACTTATCCATTTCATCCTCACCCATAACAATTTTTCAGTCAACAACAAACACTTTGAGAAAGGCCATGGGTACTAGGATGGCTCCCCAATATGCCAACATCTTCATGGGCCACTTTGAAGAAGAATTTCTGGACAAATGTACCACAAAACTAATGATATATCTGAAATACATTGATAATATTTTCATCCTCTGGACAGATGACTTGAACTCCCTCATAGATTTCCACCACAACTTCAACAACCACCACCCATCTATTAAATTCTCTCTGGAACACTCCCACACTAGCCTCAACTTCCTGGACACAACAATCAGCTTCAATAATGGAACCCAACAGACAGCTATTTACAAGAAACCCCCGGATCACCACATTTACCTTCATAGATCCAGTAACCACCCCAAACATATCAAGAAATCTGTTATCTAAAGCCCAGGCACTCAAATACCAATGAATATGCTCTTAGGAGAAAGGCCACAATGTATACCTTCACACACTCAAAACTGTCTTCCCCAAACAAGGACATTCCACCAGAGAAGTAGATCACACCATGAAATAAGCCACCCAAATACCTCTTAAGAACCTTCTACAATACAGAAACAATACCCCCTCTGACCCCACACCCCTTCTTGTCATCTCTGACCCTACACTGGAACCGGTATGAGGTATCATTAAACAACTACAACCAATAGTCAATAGGGACTCCATCCTGAAAGAAATCTTCCCTGTACCCCCTCTTCTAGCCTTCAGACAACTTCCCCACCTCTCCAAGCTCATCATCAGAAGCAAGGTCCCCACAGACTAGGGCACACCAATTCAAAGTGGCACCAGACCTGCTAGAACAACAGATGCAAAACCTGCAGACATATCTCCACTGCTACAATGATCAACACTCCCCACAACACACCTTTCAACATCCATGGGTCCTACACATGCCTATCACAATACATGGTGCACCTTATCCAGTGCACTAAATGCCCAGTAACAACTATGTGGATGAAACCAGACAATCACTACATACTTGAATGAACTCACACAGGAAAAGATAAAAGACAAAAACACCTTATCACCAGTGATCACTCTATTTCTGACCTATCAGTCCTCATTCTCAAAGGAAAACACATAACACTTTCAAAAGACAAGCATGGCAACTTAAATTCATAACTTCGCTAGACACTAAAAATCACGGACTGAATAGAGACACTGGATATATGGTTTATTACAATACGCTATAACCCACTAATAACTCCCCCCCTCCTCCCCCAAGATGCATTCTCCCCCCACTTCCTGCATTCCTTTCCCTCCCTCCATGACTGGAGAGGTGTTAATGGGCCGCTTCACCTTCACATATGTGTTAAATATTTATGCTAAACAATCCTGTTCCATCTTGTATTTAGCTGTGACGCTGAGTACATTTCCCAGATCTGAAGAAGAGCTCTGTGCAAGCTCAAAAGCTTGTTACTCTCACCAACTGAAGTACGTCCAGTAAAAGATATTACCTCACCCACCTTGTCTGTCTAATCTCCTGCAACCCACACTGCATATGAGTATGTCAGTCAGTGAGAGAAGAACCTGCCTGCCTCTGCCCTTCTTCATCTGTTGGAAAATGAGTTTATCCTCAGCCTGTGGACCTGAATCTGCAGTCTCTGCTTAAGAGCAATCCTCATGGATGTCAATGGGAAATGCTTTATGAGGCCTGATCCAACTTCCATTGAAGTCAATGGGAGGTGGATCAGCTTCCATGCAGCATTTGCTCCTCAGACAGAAGCCATCTTAGGCATCCATACATACAGCCTAAAGCAGTGTTATGCACCTATCAGTATCTTATGACACTTTGGAAACATTTGGAACAAGCTGACATATGAGTAAATGGGGAAGATAAAAAGTCATCTTAGGGTATATTTTACACTTCTCCATATCCAGGATGGTCTGCAGAGCTTCCATGGACCAGAAGTTACTGACGCTGCATTTGCTGGAGAGGATACAAGTCAGTGTTTTTACTGAAGTTCAAAAATGGAATTAGCTTTTCAAAAGATCAATGTACAGTTTGCATGATTTAATACAACTGAAGGAAGGAGCTACATAAAGTATGTAAAATTCATTCGTTCTTTCTATAATTTTCTTACAAAGCTTTTTTTTTTAACTAAATGTATATACAAATTTCTCATTTCTAAACAGAATGGAAGTTGTTTTTCCTAGCTGCATCAAAATAAATAATTTTACTACTACACGTGGCAAATTACATCACCAATATTTTAATACATTGCTTTACATCTTTATTTTGGCAATTAAATGGGGAGCAGGTTGCAACATGCTGGAATGATTAATTTTCCTTTCTATATTTTCTTTATATTATTTATTTATTAAGAGTTCCCTGCAAAAATCACTGATGTATATACAGGCAAGGAAAATCCAGGATTTTGTGTTATTTTGATAGTCTCCAATTGGTAAGACTTACAAATGTATTGGGAAAGGAGGGACTTGTTTTGCTTATTTTATAAACAGGAAATCTAAATAAAGCAAATCTAGTGTGGTTTAAGAAACTGCACTTTCATTTTGATACAGCTCTAGAAAGATCTGAGTCATAAATCCATAATAAAGGGAAAAAGCATTGTTGAAAAATCATATAATCGATCAAATCATGATAATTTCTAGTGATTGATTAGGCCTTTTGTTATACCAAAATTCACTTCCTAGTTCCTCTTGCTTATATATATTACTGTGACATTAGATTTGGCACATTTCCACAGAAATATAAATGAGTTAAAATGTTTCAATTTTTGTAAAATGCTTCATAGTACCTATAATGAAAATGATTCAGTTAAATAAATTTAGGTGATGCAGTAAATTAGGACCTGATCCTGTAAATATTTACTCGTGAATAATTCCACTAAAGTAAATGAGACTCCTCACATGATTAAGGGTCCGTAGAAGAGGATTCAGTCCATTAATAGACTATTCTTTTACAATCTGGATATCTAGATTAAAATCTAGTTTAGGTCACAAGAAAAATTAGTTTGGTTGTTTCCACTTAATCCCTTGTCAAAAATAACATTTGTCCATATCTCAAAACTACTAGAACTTTTGGCACCATCCATCCGTAGGGGGCATGTACAGGTACTTTGGGTTGGTATGAGGCAGACTGGAATAACTGAATGGGACTAGGAGATCACGCATCATGACTATCTGCACTGTACCTGATTCTAGCTGCAGTGCTGCTACTACTATTTTCTCTTTACAGGACACCCAAATTAGCCTAAAATATTTTAAATAAATTGACTGTGTCAAGTTAACTGATATTTTTATAGTCATCTCTTCATACCAGTTTTTGATTTCGCTAGATCCACTGAAAATCTATATGCTAGACAGGCAACTGAATTTAAATTGCATTTTATGTTCTGTAAATAAAGATATTTATCTACTAAATACAAAGTGGGAAGAATAATGTTGTATTAGTCATAAAAGATCTGAGGTGTAGAACTTACACTTAGTATTTACTGTCCAGCCACAACACTGGACTTCATCTCTCCAGAGTGTGCAGAAATATAAACACTTTGTGATAATATGGTTTACTCTCGTTGTCCATTCTGCCATCTATCATATGATTTTGTAATTTTTAAAAATGTTTGTCATGCATGGTGTCAAATTTCAGTAATTTAGTTAATTTATCAGATTACTTTGCAAGTGTTAGAGCACCAAATCCACACAGTATTGTTGTGATTTTTTGACAGCTAGAAAAGAATCATAAACTTGGAATTAAGTATTCTTGATACGTCATACACATTTTAATACATAAAACAACTTCTTAACATGTTGAGCAGCATTTTAAACACTCAGGATTATGGCTGAGGGATCTGCAGATAAAATAATAAATAAAAATAATTCAAATTACATTTCTGCTTGATAAGACTCTCAGTGACATGAATGGGTGCAGGATCAAGCCCATCATAAGAAAATATAGAAGTATACCAACAATTACTTAAAATATTGTGCAATCAAGATTTAATTAAGAAAAGAATAAAATTAATCAAAGAACTTTTAAAGGTAAGTTAAAGAATATTTTAACAAATTAAGAATATTCAACACTGGTTTAAAACACTGCTGTTTTAAAGAGATGAAATGTTTGGTCTTATATCACAGAGTAATTCATGCTAAAGAGTAATGAAAAAATAGAAAATTATGTGTGGGGAAAGAACCAGGATTTAGTCTTTGAAATTCTATAAAGTCTTAACAGCCACTGACTTTATTTCCCTCCTTCCCTCCCCCACCCCCATTTGCTATATTAGAAGTTTTCTTTGAACTTACCATTTTTAGCCTTTTACAAAAGCATAAATCAGCCATAACAAATTTGTTTTCTATTAATTTTTCTGTGCATATGAATTTTCCATTCAAATGATCTGAGTTAATGTTTACATAATCTCTAATTTAAAAAGTGTTTTAATGACTGTCATCAGGTCAAGGTCAGGCTACTTGTAATAAGGATTTCCACTACCAAGGTCTCTAGTAATTTGCTGTTCTCTAAAGAGGTCCTTGGTGCATGCTTGCTTAAACACACCTTTCAAGCACTACCTATTTTTCCATCCTTAGTATGACAACATGGAGCAGCTTTTATATTTTCCATTTTTATTACTTATGTTTTAATTACCCTTAAAAGAATGAGTCAATGCTAACTGGATTAGTAAAACCATTTTTTAAAAGTTAAAAATACTATTCAGTGTCTTCTCTGGTCAATTTTACCGAGGGAAACTGATTCAAACTCAGCCAACCAGCAATACCCATCTGCAGTGTGTAATAAAAAGCAAGCTCATTTCAGCTCTTTCTACAGAAAATAAAATCCAGTACCCTGTTGGGATGGTTACAGAAACAGAAGGTTAAAACTATTCCGTTAATTGGCAATCTGGCTTTTTTAGCGGTTACCCTGCATCATTCTTTGAAAGCGATGATAGTTCCCCTCATAGAAAACATTTGGGAAGTCAACAGTGGCGGCTGGCAAATAGCTACACATCCTGTTGAAGGAGCTGACAGTTCACACAGCCGTTGGATTTCTAAATTCCCTCCGCTTCGCGCACAGAAGAAGAGCCCTTTGTTTCCCCGTTGCAACACAGTTTATAGTAGTTACCGAAAACTGGGAAACGTGTCCCCTAAACCAAACCCTGAGATTCACGCTGTCTGGAGCTGCTCCAGGAGGAGCACTGAATGAGTTTGGATGTTGGCAGTTCATCGTCTCCAAAGCCATGTGAAGCTCAACAGCAGCAAGGAAAGTACAGAGGGGAACAGCTGAGCTTGTAGGGCTTTAGGTCTACACTATAAAATAGAATACCCCCCCGCCCTCCCCGGCCATTTTTTCACTAACAGCCCTCTGTTTTCTCACTTTACTGGCCTCTTCTCCAGCAATACTGGTGACATGACTGTGCCTCGCTGGAGTCTGCCTTCCCTTGGAAGGAGCGTGCTAACACTTCCCCTTGTAATTATGGCAATAAAGTTCACTTTGCTCGGCGTTGCTTTTACCTTTCTAGAGAGACACGGCGGACTTTTGCACTCGTCCGAGCCTCCCAGCAAGACACGCTCGTTTCCAGCCATCCTTACGGCTCCTGAAGGGCATCCGGGCAAGGATCGCTAGAGAGGTAGGTACCACGCTTGCGAAGTGTGGCTCCTAACGCGCACACATGCAATCTCCTGCCTGTCAAAGTCGATTGCAGCCGGCAGCGGCAGCAGCCGCCAGCCGATTCCCTGTGTCCCAGACATCTTGCCCACACACAGCGCTTCCCCGTGCGCTGCTACGCTATCTTGCATTGCATTGCCTCCAGCCCCTCCAACAAAAGGCGCTGTGGATTCACAGCCATGCATGGACGCACAGAGCCAGGCAGAGGCATCGACCTCCCCCGTGGCTAGACCTTACCAGCTGGCTTTGCTGTTCTTCGCCCGGCTGGCAGCACGGAGGGGTCAGCTGGGCTCCCACGGCTGGTCCTGGTCCTGCCGCTGCTGCCGCCCGGTTCCCGGTAGCCAGCATCACTTCTCCATCAGCCCCAGCAGCAGCCGGCCAGCTCCCCCGCAGCCGCCGCGGCAGCAGCAGCAGCAGCAGCCAAGCCCGGCTCGCGGAGCGAGGCGATCCCGCAATGGAACTTGGCCTTTCCGACTGACAGGCCGGGGCGGCCAATCGCCGCCTCCTCCAGCTCGGAGCTGGGGGGGGGTTGAGCGAGCGGCGGAGACCAATCAGCGAGGAAGCTCCCGACGTTCGCCGCCTCCCTTCCTCGCAGGCTCGTTTCCGCGAGAGCGGCGAGCTCCTGGGAGCGGGAAGCGCTGCGCCCCGGCCGCGCCGCGGGGGGACGGGGCGGCCGCAGGGCGCAGGGTCCGGGACTGGAAAGCGCGGGCACCGCATGGCTGGGCCTGTCCCTCGCTATCAGCGCCTCGCGGTGCAGCCAAGTGCCTTGGCCCCGGGGCCAACCCCTGCTCTCTCTTGCTGCCGTCGCTCCCCTGGAGTCAGTGGATTAGCCTTACGCCTTACTTGCGGTCTGGTCCCACCCGGGCCCTCGCTAGGATGGGCCCGATTGCGCCCGGTGCTGTACAGGCTCCATGTGAGAGAAAGCCCCTGTCCAGAGGACCGGGGTGCTGAGAGCCACTGACCCCTGTCCATCATGGAAACCACTTCAAACCAGGGGGTGTGGCAACAGCCCCACCCCCCCAGTCCAGCACCTAGGCAGAGGAGTTTACAAACTAGTCTCATCAACAGACGACATATACCCATAATGGTAAAGCTCCAAATTCCCTTGCGCATGACTCACTGGCTGGGGAAAGGGGAGAAATGCTCAGTTCTTCATAGGCCAGTAGGGCGGAAACATCTATATCTCAGGCCTGGGTCTTGATCCCTCCACTTACTTCTACTGATTAATCCTCTCCATTTAGTGGGGGAGGGGGATTGGTGAAAATATAATTGGTGTAAATCCAGAATAAATGAGAATAGAATTTGGCTCATTGTGACAAAGGGTTTAAATAATCAAAAGCCATCTAATAATCATCAGGCACTGTTTAATATAAACACTACGTGGTTATAAGGGATGATATTGTCCTCTGTGTGCAAGTGTCTCTTAGCACCTTCTTTGGTTAATACCTTTGACACTGGCTGCCCATCACTGACTGGCAGTCTTTCCCCTTTCTCAATCTTGTGCTGCACTGATTCTGGAGCATGGTGTTTTGAAAGCACCTGATTTGGACACCTTACTGCTGGATTATTTTAATTATCCACAGGTATTTCCCCTGTCATTTTATTATTTGGCTTACAGGAATGTTGGCCCTAGTGCTAAAGTCTCTTTCTTTAGTCAACCCACAAACAGAAATCTGGGCTGTGTTGAAACTATGGAAACTGCCATGAGAACACCTGGAAGTCATGGGAAGGATCCTGTTTATATATCTTTCCAGATTGTCTCACTCTTACAATAGAATACGTATTTTATTTGATGGCATCATAGGAGCCGACTTCCTGAGTTCCTGGGGGGCCACCGACTTTCTGAGTTCCTCGACACCTGCTCTGCCCCAAGCCCTACCCCCACTCCACCCCTTGCCCCAAGCCCCTGCCCCACCTCTTATCACTTCCGCTCCGTCCACCCCACCCCTTCCCACCCCACTCCACCCCCTCTCCTCACCTATTCCTGCCCCTGCTCTTCCCTTCCCCCTCCCCCCCCCCCGAGCCTCCTGTATGCTACTGAACAGCCGATCGTGGTGGGTGGGAGGTGCTGGGAGGGAAGGGGGAAAGCTGATCCGTGGTGCTTCTGGTGGGTTCTGAGCACCTACTGTTTTTTTCTGTGGGTGCTCCAGCCCTTGAGTCAGTGCCCATGGGTAGCATGTCTTTAGGGCCTAATCCTGTATGGTGGATGTGCCTGCTACAGGTTCTCATTGACTTCTCAGCACCTTGTAGAATTGTGTCCACAAAGTAGTAAATATTTCTCGTGAAAATGGTGGTGTGTGAATAGCTATTGTGCCAATGGACAAATACGTTATTTATGCTATAAATGGACTATACTGTTTTGAAGGGGAGTGGAAATCTGAACAGCACAGTCTTTTCCTGATTTATTTCTAGATTCCAATATCCTTACTCAAGTTGACTTCATTGCTATTACTGTGGAGTTAAATGCCACTCAATGAGAGTAAGTGTTACATATTTTGGCCCTTTACTTGCAAACCACATCAGTGTACTCAAATTTCCTTCTGGTTAGACTGGTCCACCAAGATAGCAGATTTATTTTACTCTCATCCTTCAGCTGTTTTTCTTTTTTTAGATGGCAGCAGTGATACATGTGGGTCCAGCATAACTAACTGTACCAAATCTGAACACTGGGTACACTCACATTTTTTTAGAGGAAATATTCAAAACTATTCTTGCATTTAAGACTTTACATACTGAAGTAAAAATGACAGCTCTGTTTTGCAGCTAGAAGATTATCTAGTAGTTCAGAAGCCATCTCAAGTACTGAAAAATGTATTTTTAAAAATTTAATTTTTAAAACTACCCTATAGTGCAAAAAAAATTTAAATCAGAGGAAGATTTTTAACATTTGATGTCAGAGAGCCAGACCATATTTTACAAAACCATATTTTATTTACTGTTCAGATTTGTACAGATATTGCAGAACTATCAAAAGCATTTTACAGTTAGGATTTTATAACTCCTGCAAAGTGTAACCTGATTTTAGATTATGTATTAATGATAATTGATTACCCTTTATCACTTTGAGGGTTGACAGGTTCTTGCCCCGAGATCAGGCCCAGTATTATTTAAATTATTATATAGTTGGGAACCCTGATGTGCACAGTTGCAATACTCACAATATAGGAACTGTTTTATATTTACAAATATAGTTTATTAATACATTTAGCACAGTCACAAACACCCCAGCTTAGTATGGTAGATAGAGATACTACAGAATGTACATCTGCACATCCATATACTCACACCATCCCTTGTAGAAGAACCTGAAATGATAGCCGTCATCTTCCTCATCGCCATCACCTTCCCCATCATCACCAGTAGCCATCATTATGGCACCTCCCAAGGACTACATCTCTCTCTCCTACCGCCCCTAGGTTGGGATGCCACTTTTATAATATATTACGCTGACACCGTTATGTTCGATGCATATTCAGTAGGGGATTTTTCCCTTCTCTTATTTGTATTTCCTCACCTCACTAATGTTGGATTGTCTTTTTCCTATAGATTAATATATCAATTATCTCAACTTACTATATACATCAATTCGGTACCATAGCCCTTTTGTGGTTAGGTATCACATTTGTTATTTCAGTTCTTTCCAAGTTCTAAGTTATGGTGTACCTGTTAAGTTTAAAATGATATGAACTCAGGAAAGCCCCTATGCCAACCTGATTTAATGCATCCTCTATGTCAAAGGTCTCAGTCATACATGGACCTTATGCATTAGCTCCATTATCTAGGTGAAAGGTCCCAGACATATGTTTGCTAACTTTGCCTTAGCTCACAATACAGAATGTGGCCTGCAGGTCCCTTGTGTTACAGCCAAAATATACCCTAATATAAACCTATTATAATAAAACAAATAAACCTATAAGGAAATAAGAAACTTATAAGAAAATATATATATATATAGGCAAGCAAGCAGGCTAGCCTTAAGTGTATCTCATGTACCTGTTATGTACGTCAGGACACTTCTGTGGATGAATTATTTACCTGTGGTCAGAACTTCCCCTTAAACTCCGTTTTCAGCTCCCTGCATTCTTGGGGGTTTCCCGTTGGGCCATTTATCTGTTCAAAGATCATAGGTCTCAAACCTTATGCTAACTTGCTGAGGCTAATGTCTTACAGGATAGAGGCCTGTAGGTTTCTTGCACTACTGCTGAATATAATGCAAAGCAGAATACAGTAGAATGCAAAGCAGTAAATATAATGAAGGCAAGCTAGTCCACTGGGCTACAGTAGCAATGAATACAATAAAGCAAACTAGCCCACTGTGCTACAAAAGCCAGGGGTATAACAAAATAATTATTTTATGTTCAGGTCTTTCTCAGTAACTAGCAAATAAATTTTTAAATATAAAAATATAATGAAAGTTTATCTTAAAATGTAAACAAAAACACTCAGCAATTCTGTCTGGGCAATATTTTCATCTCATAAAAATACCCTCCATGTTTCAACATTCCACAGCAGCTCCTCCTGAGCACATAAACAGCTCCAATGTGTATGGTAGCTAAATCACTGCTTGTCAGAAAAGCCTGCACTTAAACTACAAATATCAGTAATACATCTAATCCAATTTATCAAAAGGGTGGAAGATCACTAAATAGCACTTGGTCCAAATACTAAAGCAATATATCACATCATAGCAGCTAAATATGTTGTAGATCAGACCAAATCTGCCCAGTCAAAGATTTGTTGATGAAGGTGTAGAAATATAAAGTCATTAAAAACAGCGAAGATGTAAAAATGAGAAAATAGCACACCTAAAATCTGGGCCCAGTTCAGCAAAGCACATAAGCACATGCTTAAATCCTTATTGTTCAGCAAAGCTCTAAAGTTTATGCTTAAATGCTTTTGCTGAATTGGGGTCGATGTCCCAACATATTGCATATGTGGGCTAAGTTCCTTCTTAAGACCTGATTTTCAATCTCCTCAGAGGGGACAGCTTGCTGACTCTTTCTAAAAATGAATTTAGTGCAAGAGGGACACACTATGAGCGGAATTTCTCTTTTTATTCCCAGCACAAGCTGTGCAAGTAATATCCCTGTGCAGCTCTGTAGGTACAACTCCATTCTGTTCTGGATCAACAACCTTCAGAGGAGATAGAATAATTCAGGAATCATGCCCATTAAATCTTCATCTTTACTGTTGAGACTGCTAACAAGGTGTGAAGGTGGTATTTGTGTTGGTATTTGCTGTACTGTGAACTGTACTGAGAGCCAACTATATTGAGCAACTGGCATATGTCCTATGGGCCTGAACCTATGTGGTGGCCTAGGGGGGAAATGATCTGTATCCCACTGCTAATTCTCATGGTCTGAAGAACTACTCCATCTAAATATCAAGAAATTCTCCTGTGTGGCAATAGGGAATGTACTAGAAAGGTTGCCCACTTAAAAATAAAGGTAAACTAATGGTCTCCTGCCAAAAAGAATTTTCCCACTGGACTCCCAGTAGGCACTTGATTCTTCATTTTTATCTGGTTTTTACCTAACAAAAAATTATTTGGTCGAGAGTTTTTAAAAGGACAATCTTAAAGACAACCAATAAATCAATACAATGGAGGACACTTGCAAAATTTGCTAATGCAGACATCATGTGACTGGGGTCTCAGGTGTTTTCCCTGAAATTAACCTCAGATCCACTCAGGGACTCATTATACTAAACAAAGGTTAGAACCACCAAATCTTGTGCTCACACTCTCCCTCCTAGTCCCTCCTCTACAGACAAACTCTTGTCTCATATCCCTTGATGAACTATTGCCTTTCTTCCACTCTTGAGTCCTTGATCTTTCCTACCATGATGCAGCTCAACCTGCTCAAGGAGGCCACTACCAATAGTAACATGCATGCTGCATAGTTACCTGCTGCTTACCGGGCAGCAGGTAACCTTGACTACCAGGCCAAGGCTCCAAGGACAATAAGTAAATCTGCCCCACATCCAGTTTCAAAAGGAAATACCTGCCATATTGGTTTGAGGACCATAGAGAATTCAATAAAATATTAAACTCTTTCCCCAGATGTACAGACAGTTGGATTAGATTACACATGAGGGTGCCAAGTACTAAAACATCATGGACAACTCTTCACTGCCATCTACAAGTCACCTAGCCAATTGTGTAATGATCTACATGGCAGAAAATTCCTCCTTATCTCTGTAACCAGTGACAGATCAATGTTTTCCATAGCACTGGGGTGAGACTAATAATGTTGTTCCTTGTCCTGCACTTAAAAACTAAATTAAAAAAGTATCCCCTACTCCTTCTGGGGTGCCTGTCCCCAGATTCTCTTAATTCTCTGAATGCTAGGATTAAATATGGCAAACTGGACAACCTCCAAGTGGGGGCATAATGAAACACATGACCATCTCCAATCAAACTGTAAATTCAACGTGTTTATTCATAACTGTATATGGATCCATTTTCTCTCATTTCTGGTAGCTGGATGTTTGATCCATACACAAATACAGCATTTTCGGTAACAATCAGCTTGAAGAATATTTGATTAACCATATTTTAACAAAATAAAGCTATGTATTTTTATAATTAGCCATAAGATTACTCAGGCCCCTTTGAAATCCTTCTACGCTATTTATTATAATCATACGTATTTTATATATATATATATATAGTTGTCGAGCATCATCAGCATGCTAGGCACTATGCGGACAAAGAACACAAGGCCCTTGCCCCCAAAGCATTTGACTCTATTACCTCTTGTGTAAGTGAATTCCACAGGTTGATTTCATGCTGTGTGAAGAAATATTTCCTTCTATTATTTTAAGATTTATCTACCATATATTATGTCAGCTAAATAACTGCCTCCACATAAACACAGCAAGGAAATTCCATTAGCATGCTCAGTCAATCCTTTGAGACAGTTGTTTATCTGAAATGTTAAGTAGCAAAACCGGCCTATATTTATATACAGTAGCGACATTCACAGCAATGTCACTGGTCCTTGCACACAGAACATAACAGCAGTACTTAAGAACAGTTAAAAGACCCAGTAAATATACATTTATTATTAATTGCCTTAAACAATGAGGCAAGCTAGGCCTTTTGGGTTGGAAAAGGGATAGATGGGACCCAAAGAATGCTACTCAGATAGGGCCGGCCTTACGGGTGGGCAACGTGGGCGACCACCTAGGGCACCGAGGTCGGGGAGGGAAGGGGGTGAAATGGTCAAGAGGCAAGGAGTGGGGCGAGCCTGGGGTGTGAGGCTGTGGAAAGGAGCTCAGAGCAGTGCAGGGGACAGTGGGGCCCTGGGACAATGGGTGGGGGAGCCAAGGGAGGCAGCAGGGCCAGGGGCACCAAAATACAAGTTCGCTCAGGGTGCCATTTTCCCTATGGCCAGCCCTGTCAGCCGTAGAACAACCCTTAAAACAAATTATTACATTGGTCTAGTCAGACTAAGGATCAAGGTGAGTCTTTATCAGTTAGTGTCTGTGGTGTCTCTCTCCTTTCCATTTTCAGGCAGACCATCTGTTTCAACAAACATTTATGCTATTGCAAAAGAAATTAATTTAAAAAAATTAATCCAGCTCTAAACTGGATTAACCAAGAGACAGTTCCTTCTGATCACAGTTGGGTGGCTGAATCTAGCTGGCAAAAATCAATGTGATTCTGTTTAATCAAGATTAATGCTTCATTTTATTTATACTTTTGCATGTAATTTCCTTTTTAAGACTCTCCCAGAATAATCCAGAAATTGCTGTTAATAAGGCTGAGATAGCCTCTTTCCCCATCAACCAATACAGAAGCCATTTGACTCACTGAACAACAGTTAGCCAGTAGAGGTGTGTGGCTCAATCATAAACAGCTTCTTTGGGAAGATGGGAAATGCTACCAAAACTCAAAGGGTATTAGTGCCCTTATTTACTGAGGACCTGATTCTCTCATCCTGACTTATGTATCTTGAGTAGTCTCTGACTGTGCAATCAAAATCAGTGGAATTACTCGCTGAATAAAGATCCAGTTCTTCAATGGCATTTGTGTGGGCACAGGTGTTCACCCATGCGCATGTCATTGTAGGTTCAGGGTCTAGGGTATTGATTGGTTTAAGTAAGGGTAGCAGAATTGGATCTTGAGAACCCAACATCGTGCTACTCCCCATCCAGAAGAATAAGATACATGTGGTCCCTGCACCAAAGAGCTTACAATGTAAGTAGAGCTACCAGAAGATGGAAAAAGAGTAGATAGAGGGAGTAGACAGGGGAAATGAACACTAAAGTTACAAATACAAGCTCATGAATCAATTTAGTGGCACTGCACTAATCTTGCTAGTTCTCTCTTTATATACATCTGTGTTACTACAATTTGTTGATTATTGTGCTCATATCTTGGTTCTATTTGTGTGTGTATGAACATCTGTCTATTTGTACACAAATTACATACATTTAAAGAATGTTAGGTTGCAAAGTTAAACACTCTAAAGTTAGGAAATGCCAAAATTAAAGTTATCTGTGCAACATTAGTTCATCCCTGCTGTGTGTGCATGCATGATGATACAGTCTTTGATTACATGGATCCCATAGATTCTTCCACAGGACCCCTCCCTAATTCAGTGTACAGGAAACTTAATGAGTATCTGATCAATATTTTGTTTTCTGTGTGTGGCCTCATTCCTTATTTACTGCACACTATTTAAACCCTGCTCTGAAGACAGCATTATTACTTTCTGCATGGGCAAATGTTACTGAATTTATTTTCACAATACCCCAGTGAGGTGGTATTGTTATTCCCATGTTGAATGTGGGGGACTGAGGCATAGGGAGATCAAGGTCAGATGTCCACTAATTTTGGTGCCCAATTTGATATGCTTCATATCAATATAAATATTTTTATGAATAGTTTGCCAAATGTCCATATCATGATGCCTCCAAGAACATTTCATAAGTATCGTATGTGATTGCAATAATACATGCTGTGATGGGGTGTTCAATCCCACGCCAACCTGGAAAGGGCTAATGAGGCTCAGGAGGGGCCAATTAACCTGATAGGCCAGACCTGAGGGAGGCTTAGGCTTGATAAGCAGGGAGGGTAGAAGAAGGCTGCAGGTACTCTGGGTACAGAAAGGTGGGTAGGAATAAACTCTGTGGGAATCAAAAGCCCAGGGATCCTATCCCTGCTAGAATGGGCTACCCCAGAGGAGTTGTGGGGAAAGAAAGCCTGAGATGGTAGGGTAGGAAGAAGCCTGGGGAAACTGTAGCAGGAAGAGAGTTTGCTTGTTACAGGGTCCCTGGGCTGGAACCCAGCATAGTGCGTGGGTCTGGGTTCCCATGCCAGCCAAGAGTAAATGGCACAGAATTGTTGGAGACACCAACTGGACTGCTGGTCCAGAGGGACTTGACTACCCCTTGAGGGGAAAAAGTATAGTGAACTGGCCTGGTGGCCAAGCCATGAAGAGGGAGCACCCTGATTTGCAAAGAGGAAGCACGGCAACTCCTGGAGTGTGAGAGGGGCCGCAGCATGAGCGAGAGACATGAAGAGGTATCGGACCAGGAGCAGTTATTCTCCAGATGTAGCCCCAAGGGGTCCTCAGCAGTGAGTGTACCCTATTGCACATGCCTTTGAAAAAGAATTTCTCAGGTTTTTTTTATTTCCTCCCCCAGACCCATAAAAGCCACTACCCACCTGGGACAACTTATTCCCCTAACCTATATCACCAAGTCTCAGATTGTAGCCTTCAAAACAAAAGCACCGTTCCAACAAATTGGAACAGCAGCTCACAGAGGAAAGCTGATGGGAAAATAAAGAAAAAAAGTACTCCAAAATTGCAATTCATCAGTGTGTATACATGATATTTCCCTTCTAATCTTGCTTCACTGAAGGCTGTAACAAAGCCTCCTAAAATTGAAACTGCAAATATATACTATGTGTCCAACTGCACTTACTGAATTTATAGCCTGACATTTCTTTCCCTATATCTAATATTAGAGGAAGAATGTAAGGAACCATTATTTATAGACGGGCTGTTAGTTCATTATACTGGGAGCAGCAGTGATTACTATAGTTAAAGCAGACTGAATTAGATTATGCAATCCGCCTATCTAGGTAGGTACTTGCAGATAGTGCCCTCACTATTGCATCTGTGGTGTTTTCATTGTACTCTTCTTTCAATCACCCATATCTTTCTAAATGTTTCCCTTTGAGGCTGAAATTTTCCCTTTCAGTCTCTGCCCAGAAGTGAATTATTTTTTTTTTTTTGAAAGTCTGAAGGGGAAAAAAATTCAGTCATTTTTGAGTATAAAGGAAACTGGAAAAATTACACATTTCTGATGGTTGCATTGTTAGTTCCTTGCAGTAGGGGTCATCTTATTAACAGGTGTGTATAGCGCTTACACAATAAGACATGTTCCCTGACTGCATCTTTGGGCACAGCTGCAGTACAAATAATAATCCTCATTCTAAACAAAAAATAAAAATCCAGACTTTTATTTTTAAACAGGTCTAATATTGAAACAGTCAAAAGCAGAAAGTTGAAGTTTGGTGCAGAAATAGCCCTCACTGAAGAGACGTGCCTTTGAGTGTTCCAAAGAAAATTGGTTTTGACCTGCCCAAATTATGAGCCTTTGACAATCACGTTTTAAATGTAGAGTAGATTTTGAGTGTGTATTTGTGATTAAATTTGTGATTAAAGTGCACAGCTATTGAAAGGCATGTTAATTGTATGCCATCGTATGAGTAAAGATTTCATCATAAATGGATGCAGATAATGAGACAGAGATAAGGTTTCAGAGTAGTAGCCGTGTTAGTCTGTATCCGCAAAAAGAACAGGAGTACTTGTGGCACCTTAGAGACTAACAAATTTATTACAGCATAAGCTTTCGTGGGCTACAATCCACTTCATCGGATGCATAGAATAGAACATATAGTAGGAAGATAGATAGATAGATAGATACATACAGATAAGTTGGAAGTTGCCGTACAAACTGTGAGAGGCTAATTAGTTAAGATGAGCTATTATCAGCGGGAGAAAAAAAACTTTTGTAGTGATAATCAAGATGGCCCATTTAGACAGTTGACAAGAAGGTGTGAGGATACTTAACTTAGGGAAATAGATTGCACATGTAACCTTTAATTTTGGCATTTCTTGAACGTTGAATATTGAAATGTTCAAATTTAGGGCTTAGTTTTGTTGTTTTGGCACTGCTTCTAGGGAAACCTGGAAGAAATTTTACACCTGAGGAAAAGTTCCCTTTTGTACAGACAGAATAGGCCCACAGCTACATCCTTGTAAGCAGAGGCAACTTATTGCCTCACTGCATCCTGCTCTTCCCTTCTGTCTCCCATTGGTTCATTTCCAGAAGGAGCTGTCCATGGGCTGAATGGAGGGGGAAGTCTCCTTTCATCTTCTCCCCCAGTGCATGCATGCATGAGGACCAGGCACAATCTGCTGCTGTTTCACTTTAAGTCATTTGTTGTATGTATTGTAAGGCATATACTGAAAAAACACTCACTCTTACTATCTTTATTCTTGTCTGTCTAATCTGATTTTTTTGGAAAGTCCAAAGTCAGTGTCCTTTTGGCTGTCTTTCTAATTTCTTTTTTACCCAAATCCTTCCTAAAATTTGTAAAGATCTATAGAATACACTTTCCATCTTTCTCAGTCAAAATCAGGAAAGGAGACTCTTTGTCTTTAAGGGTTATATGCACTTATAGGGTGAAATCCTGCCTTTACTAAAGTCAATGAGGAGGAGGGAGGTCAAAGAATTTCACTCATACTATATAATTCGGGTGCCCCGTAATCACTGCATTAGTAAAGAAAATGGCCATAAATATGCAACATAGTTTCTTTCATCTGTCTCTTTTGACTTGATGCTTTATTATTTGTTGTATATGCCCACAAGGTTGTTAATGTGTTTGTAATTATACTCACCAGTTGGAGGTGTACTTGACTCAAGTGACCCAAATCTTATATAAGTAATCCTGATAATTATCCCGCACTTTGAAAATGAGGCCTTAACTATAAATATTTATAGCAGGCGTACTGCAAAAAGTGCTTGTATGGTGTTAGATAAGGCAGATCACCAGCATGATATGTTTTTAATGTCCATGCTAAGTACTAGGTCTTTTAAGATGCTAATATAGATGTGCCTGTTAATATGTCTAAGGACGATAAATCTTGAACAGAAAACACACACCATACTTATACTTTGGCAGTAATCAAGCATTTGTCTTTATCTGGCCCTTCACCCAAGAGTAGCAGTCCATCTCAGCAATATAGTAGCAATGTTCTTTAAGTCCCTTTATAGCTTTGAGGGGACTCCCATGGGAACTCCAAGGGGAACAGCAGATAGTCAGCACCTATAAAAACAATGTAAGTAGCTGCAAATAAGTCTTGGTGTCAATTATGTTAATGAAGCTGCAAAGGGACTGCACATTTAGAAGTCCCATAAAGTCCAGCACTGATTTAGCAATGCAGAAGTCCCTTAACAGCACATTAAATCAGACTCTTTAATCTATCTAATTAGTGCCTTTTCATCTTAGAAGAAAATGTAACCCCTGCTGTGGACCCTGGGATCCAAAAGCAGGAGTTCAACTATTTGACCTAAAAGAATACCTTCCACTAGCTGGCCTGGTAGTAATACTAGCAAAGATGCACCTCTAGACTGGCAGACTTCTGTTAGTACCATAAGTCTAAGTCCATGTCTACATCACATACCTTATAACAGCACAGCTGTGTTGCTATAAGGTCTCCCGTTTAGCTGCTCTCCTGCTGGCAAAATAAAACCACCCCCAGTGAGCGGCGGTAGCTTTGTTGGTGGGAGAGCATCTCCCACCAACAGAGTGCTGTCCACACTGGCACTTTTTGTTGGTTAAACTTTTGTCATTCAGGGAAGTGTTTTTTCACACCCCTGACCGACAAAAGTTTTACCGACAAAAGTGCAGTGTAGACATCCCTAAGCAACACAATTTAAATCCACTACAATTTTCTCTTCAATGCTGCTTTGCTATTAAGCACAGCCCAGCGGCAGCTCTTCACCAAGCCCAGAGTTGATGGTGTTCTGATAGCAATTTAGCAAGTCGTTGTCAGCTTCTTCATGGTCCAGCATATTTAAATCAGGCCCATGGAAGTCCTAGGGACTGGCTGATCTTTGAAGTTGCCATTACAAGAAAGGAAGGAGGCTGTTTTTATTTCCTTAGCAGTATTTTTTCTTAAATAGCAGGACACTTCATGGTAACAGAAACTTGTTTTGAGTAAAATATGGATCTGACAATGTCTTAAATGAAAAGTTCTAGAATGGAATTCTTACAGAAGAGTTTAGATTTTTCTCTACTCCCTTGACTTTTGTATCTTAAAAGAGAGAATTGTCATATGAATCAGCCCAAACATAGAGCTTTCTTGTGGATTTTGGCCACAATTCTGTGCTGAAGACCATGCAGAGCAACAGCAGCACACAGAGCAGGGCAGATATTATCTCCCAGTTAATTATAATGTTGTGCTTTCAGGAGGCACAGCATGGGTCTTACCTGTGTCCAGCCAGCCTTGCTGGACAGCATGGAGAAGGAGGGTTATGGACTTGCCTCCTCTTTACCTTTCCTACCTCATTTGGTGTGGTTTTAATCCCTGGTGGTGATAGAAACGAGCAATCCCGGTAGCCAAGAAGGTACAATGAGTGCAACGGTGGCTGTCTCCAGGCTTTTTCCTCACTGATGCAGACCACCATGTTCTTTCCCAGCTCAGAGGGTAATTGAAAACCAGCAGCACTGAGAGGTGGAGCACAGTGGGAGAGCAAGATGAATGAAGAAGGTAGGCCAGTCATGACACTAGTATAGGCAAGTTCTGGTAAATACTAAAATCCTTCTTGTTAATCTCAGCAAAGCACACACCAACTGACATTTTGAGAACCCTCTAATTTTAACCAACAAAACTTACTTTGTAATGCAGAAACTTTGGGCCAGATCCTTTGCCCCACCTAAATTGCCTTTACATTGTTCCAGTGGTACAAGGGGACTTAAAGCTGCCTTATGGCAGCAGCTGGGGAATCCTCCGCTAGTATAGGGTGGTGTAGCCAGCCTTACACCAGCTTCTCTGGATTCATGCATGTCACAGGTGCAAGGGTCATGACCAGAGAACTATATTCTCTGAAGATCATGGCTGGAGGAGCAGATCTCCGGGGCCATTGGCAGCTGGCACAAATTAGAACAGCTCTGAGGCTCTATCTTGCACCAGGGGCCAGTTTGGTTCCCAGCAGCCGCCAGGACCAAGGAGTCAGAAAAGTGGTGGCTGAGCAATGATCTGGCACAAATTCATATGCAAATCAAAACAGGAGCTGACATAGAATCTGTGCCAAAATGAGGCACTCTGACAGAGTAAGTGGGGCAGCCCATTAAAGCTGTTTTTGGGGGATGGGGATTAATTTTGACCACGCCCCAAAATAAATTTAAAGTAGAAGCTCTATTTTATGAACTATTTAGTGAATGAGGCGTTCATAATATTGGGGGTTTGTTGGGGACTGGGCAAAGCCTGAAGCAGCTTTCACCATCCTGATCCTTCTTCCCATTAATCACCCCTATTTCTTCTCCAATCCAGTTGCACAGCCTATTCCCTTTCTCCTCCTAACCGCTAGTCTGTCTTCCCTCAGCTTCTATGCCTCCATCCTGCCCATGAATCACAGTCACAGCCTTCTGCTCCACAGCCCCCTTCACCACCAACAATGAATCATTCATTAGTGCAAGTGGCGGTGCTAGGAATACTTAATCCTGCCTCAGTGCAGGGGGATGGACTAGATGATCTCTCAAGGTCCCTGTTTGCTGGCTGTGTGAGTGTCACCTTCTGCAGTGCAATCCAGACCAGTGAGGGGCTGTCACCCTTTCCCTGCAACCTTGACTGCCTCACAATGCTGCTGTAATTCCCAGCCTGGTCCACTCACAAACAGCCAAATAATATGCTGTTCACACCTTGAGTGTCTGTGTATAGCTACAGCCCTGGCCCAGTAACTCTGACCCCAGCAGCCAGTCAGCAGCATACCAGCCACACTCTGGCTTCCAGCTGCCTTGGTTACTACCTGCAAGGTGACCCCACACCCTCCCACTCCCAATTTTACTCCCAATACACATGTTCTGCACTCTCCAGCCCTCTCTGGGCAGTTCAGATGATATAGATCCATTACCCCTGTAAGGGCTTGACATCCAATGGCGTGCTAAATGGAGTTACCAAGCAGATCAGTTTAAAAACAACACTGGATTCGTTATGATTAAAAATATAAAACAAGTTTATTTAATTACAAAGAGAGATGTTAAGTGAGTAGAAGTATAAGGCATTAAAGACAAATAAAGATAAAATGCTTTCTAGCAGCGAAATTTAACAAACTAGATTTGGTTCATGGTAAAATTCTTACTGCATGTTCCCAGCAAAAGGGCTGACCAAATTCTCAGGTCAGAACCCCTCCTGAATTCCAAAGGCTGGTTCCTTTGTCTTTTTAGGTGAAAGGGGAAGAGAGAAAGAGAGAGAGAGAATACCTGGAGTGTTTTTACCCCTCACTTTTATAGTCTGGTCATCCTTTGAAATGCATTTTTCTGAGGATTACCCCTAGATAGAGTTCCTTCCCCCTGTGAAGATGGAGACATGAAGTCTTCTAGTGAAAGAGGTTCCATGTTTGCCAAAAATGCAGATCTACCTATTCCTGCCCCCACTTCATTGCCAAAGAATGGTTGCCAAAGGTGATTGCCAATCAACTTTGATGACATCTGGCTAGAGTATTCGCTTGTCTTTAGTCTTTGAGGAACAGGTTTACCCCCTTCCCAGACTTGTCTGGTAAACACATTTAAGTCATAATTTCATCTTATGTTCATAACCTCACACATCATGTTGCTCCATCCATTTCACCATGATATTATTGACAAGCGAGTTGTTAGTTTTCAGCTGATATCTCCCAAGGTATATTTTGTACAAAGACTATTATAGTAGTCTATAGGGTGTGAATACGGGGTGCTACAGCATTGCCAACCCGAAATATTCAAAAATCATGAGTCAGACCTCCCCCCAAAAATTTTAGGTTGTTTTAATTTATCTTCTGGTTTTTTAGTCTGTAGGGGTCACATTTTCAAGTTTTTCTCTGCAACCATGACTCCAAGAACTGGAGCTTTAAAGAAAACAACCGTTATCATGACACTTGTAAAATTAGAAGAGCTGGAGCAATAGTGGGAGCATTTCAGAAAGTACTCGGTGGTAGTAAATTCCCACTCACTGCTAGCAATAACTTGACTCTAACTCCTGTCCTGCTCCTTCTTGACTTCTGTTTAAGCGGTTGGTAAAGGAGAGTACAGGTGGTTCACTTGCAACAGCTCCCACCATCACACAGCAAATGTTGGAACACTCAAGTTGGCTGAAAATTTGAACTAGCAGAGACAACCAGCATTTTGGGGTAGGTTACTAAACAATTTCCTCCCCCTTTCTCCCCTAATGTAACCAAGATTCTGCCCAAGTAATCATACAGGGTTGTTTTAAGGATTTTGAGGAAGGTTGTGAGACTTTGGGAGATATGCAAGCTTAATGGACTTATCTGACATACAAAAGTAGAACGTGTGTATTTGTGTGAGTAACTTTGATCCTCTCTCCCATCATTCTTTTGCTGCAGAATTGGAGCCTAGCTTCTTGTTCCTTTTAGTCTTAGCAATTGGGCTTGGTTTATATTGGTTTACAATTGCCAGAATACCTTTCATAAATTTATAAGCTTACATAAGCCATGCCCAGCTCATCGGTGTTTACCAGTATCTTGCTGTAAACCTATCTTTCGTTATTTGAGTACTGTTTTTACTGTGTTATAACAATTCCCTGAAAAATTAGAACAAACCTTCCTTGTGCTCTGATTCTGCAAAACACTGAAACACATGCTTAATTTTAAGCACCTGCTTATGTTCAGTTTACTGCTGTAGAATTACTCACATGCTTAAATTTACACATGTGTATGTACTTTGCTGAACAGGCATGGGATTTCACATATGCTTAAAGTTAAGCACATGGATAAGTGCTTTGCTGAATCAGGACATCAACTGTTCCTGTTCCGTAAAAAACAAAACAAATTAGACCCTTCCAAACAGCTTAGAGAAATCTTAACTATCATCTTCTACAGAGAGTGCCATAAAATAAACAAATTACATTTTAAAATTACTATAATTACAATACAGTAGAATTTCACCTAAATAGACTGTACCAACCTCTTGCCCTTTTCTTCAGTCATAGCCAAAAATACTCTGATTAGATAGCAATTCAGTCAATCCAGCTGCAGAGGAAAAACATTCTTTCTTCCATCTCTTCTGAACTTTCATTTGTTGCTGCACTCACACCAGCCCCAACCACAAGAAATGGTTCTCTGCCTACCATCCCATGAAATTGGAAACAAACCCTACAACACAATGTAACCCATCTGCTTCCCAAATTAATTCAACTAGGTCCAAACCTAGCATGTTTACAAATTAAAGTATTTTAAAGGGTGTTGCCATATTTGACTCAATTCACTGAAACTATTTTATTTATATATAAACTCCTGGTATTTCACCTCTGAAGTGCTGGTATTCCAGAGAATGCTGCCACCTTACACACAAAGGTCTAGCAAAAATCAGTCATAGAAGTACTATGGTCATTTCTCTTTAGCCTGATGTTCAAAACATTCATAGTCTATACTTTATGAATGGTAATGCTCTGCTCCTCTTACTCCCTCCTTTTTTTGGATGTTAAGAACTGTTACTCTCTTGCTAGTTTCACTTTGTTCTGGATAAGTTTTTCTTTATTTTGTTCACTTTTATTCATTGAAATTGGTGAGGTTTTAGAAAAATGACCCATGTTTCTGGATTCTTGTATGAATGAAGTTGCCCTATTGTCTCATTCTGCAATAGTTTAGAATATTGGAATTGCTATGGGAAAATACAAATAAACCCTATGAGATTTGTAGTGAATGCTTTAGAATTGGCCTGGTTTATACTTCTGTTGTCAGAATATTCATCAGTCACTTTGATGACTGTTCATAACACTCCCTTTATTTAAATGAGGCGGAGAATGAATGTTTACAACAAAGGTCATTCAGAGCTACTGTGTAAAGCTATGTATGCACAGGCACAGAGATTGGTACAGATGAATCAGAATAAGAGCAAAGTGTGAGTGATCTGTGATCAGAAGCTCTCAGATTTTTTTACAGCCTTACTCAGTTTTCTTGTGATTTGTACATTTTGAACAATAATGTATATCTTTAAGAAAACATATTTCTAAACACCATATTTAAAATGACCTCTGTTGCTCAACATACTTATATTTTATAATATTCTTTTTTGTGTCAAAACATAGGAAATAGGAGAAACATTTTCAACTGGGAAAAAATGTAGTCTGATTTCAAACCAGCCAAGACTAGACATTCTCCAACTGTTAGACATGAAATACCCTCCTCCAGCTGTCTCAGTGAGATAGACACCTCTAACCATTTGCTATTCTTTAAGAGCCTGATCCACAGGCTGTTGAAGTCAATGAGAGACTTTCCATTGATTTCTATGAGCTTTGAATCAGGCCTTAACCCTGGATCGATCTTCCACTACTCCTAGGAGATATAAGGCTCATGCTCCATGCCAGATAGTTCTTTGCATGGAATCAGTTTTGCTTTCATGCCAGGAAAATCCCATTCCAGGTACTGCTGTTGGTCAGAGAATCCCTCTCCTTTTTACATTCCTGAAGTGGGGAATGAAATCTGGTAGCTGTTGGAGACAGAGTAGGAGGTCTGGCCAGGAGAGTGGGTGTCTCCACACAGAAAGTGTTTCGGAACCAAGCTCAACGTCTCAGCAGCCACAGAATCTCTCCTCCACCGAGCAGAGTGCTCCCGATTGGCTCCTCCTTAACTCAGGAAATTAGCCAGTCCTGAAACTGTAAAACATCTCAGGAGTGGCCAGCCTCTGAAGAGTTAATGGCAATTTGGGAGAAGACATCTAAGCTCATATTAATTTTCCCTGGTTCTCCCAAGGTCAAACGTATGAGTTTTATGGGTGATTGTTATTTCAAAACACTCAAAGCCAGCTCCTCAGCTGGTATAAATCAGTGTTGCTCCACTAAAGTTAATGGAGTTACGATGCTTTTTACCAGCTGAGGACCTTGTCTTCAGTAAACATTTAATTTAAAGAAAATGTGTAATGCACATGACCACATCTTGCAGCCCCATCTCACCTTTCTGTAGCTCCTATGTGCAGGACAGGAGAGCTCCCACATGCGAATTCATTCACGTGGTTTCGGCATGTATCCCAACAAACAGACACTTATTCACTGAGTTTCAGCCTCATTTGTCTCTGATTACTCCTGCTTTGAGCTCTTGGACAAAGTCTCAGAGAGCTCTTAGTGCCAGCTTCATTTCCTCCCATCACTTACCTTCTTTTGCAATTATTGGCTATCTACCACTATTACCTCTCTCCTTTCTGAAGCATGTTTGCGAGGGCCACCCATATGATTTGCTTAAGGATGGCACGATGCTAGAAGTAGAAATCTGGTCTGGCTTTGGCCCTGGTAGTATGTGATTTACTCTTTCTCACTTTATTTCTCTTACAACAGGAAGGAAATATCCCTGTGGTCCATATCTTCTCTCTAACCTTGTTATGTTCTTTGAGTCCTCTCTTCCTGTAAGTTAATTTCCTAGTTAGAGGAAAGACTTATTTTTCTTTTGAACTTTTGTTGTTGTTACTTCATAAGATAATCTTCTGACAGAAGTATTAACTTTTCAGTGAAAGTAAACTGGTTGCACAGGTATATGTTGACATAAGTTACATCTGCCACTCTTATATCCTGAAGTTCCCCAGAGAGTAGTTATCAGTGGTTCACAGTCATGCTGGAATGATGAGTGGCATAATGAGTGGGGTCCCGCAGGGATCGGTTCTGGGTCCGGTTCTGTTCAATATCTTCATCAGTGGTTTAGATAATGGCATAGAGAGTACACTTATAAAGTTTGCTGATGATACCAAGGTGGGAGGGGTCGCAAGTGTTTTGGAGGATAGGATTAAAATTCAAAATTATCTGGACAAACTGGAGAAATGGTCTGAAGTAAATAGGATGAAATTCAATAAGGACAAATGCAAAGTACTCCACTTAGGAAGGAACAATCAGTTGCACACATACAAAATGGGAAATGATTGCCTAGGAAGGAGTACTGCGGAAAGAGATCTGGAGATCATAGTGGATCACAAGCTAAATATGAGTCAACAGGGTAACGCTGTCACAAAAAAAGCAAACAGCAATCTGGGATATATTAGCAGAAGTATTGTAAACAAGACATGAGAAATAATTCTTCCGCTCTACTCTGTGCTGATTAGGCCTCAACTAGAGTATTGTGTCCAGTTCTGGGAGCCACATTTCTGGAAAGATGTGGACAAATTGGAGAAAGTCCAGAGAAGTGCAACAAAAATGATTAAAGGTCTAGAAAACATGACCTATGAAGGAAGATTGAAATAATTGGGTTTGTTTATTCTGGAGAAGAGAAGACTGAGAGGGGCATATCAGTCTTCAAGTACATAAAAGGTTGTTACGAGGAGGAGGGAGAAAAATTGTTTTTCTTAAACTCTGAGGATAGGACAAGAAGCAATGGACTTAAATGTAGCAAGGGAAGTCTAGGTTGGACATTAGGAAAAACTTCCTAACTGTCAGAGTGGTTAAGCACTGGATAAATTGCCTAGGGAGGTCATGGAATCTCCATCATTGGGATTTTTAAGAGCAGGTTGGACAAATACCTGTCAGGAATGGTATAGACAATACTTAGTCCTGCCTTGAGTGCAGGGGACAGGACTAGATGACCTCTCAAGGTCCCTTCTAGTTCTATGATTCTAAGTAATTGATCAGGACATGCAGGAGAACAAAACACAGGCACAAGGATGAATTTTAAAGCAGAAGGCTGAAATGTTATTAACTTTTTTTAACTTTAATCTCTCCCCAACTCACCCCAAAACATGTATTTGGGTACAGTGCACTGTTAAACGGCTTCATGCCAAATAACCAATATTCAGGGTTGTCCTCTTCAGACTAATTAGGATTCCACTCAGCTCTGAATATACTAATTTTCCCACTGTAAAGTTTAATGTGGGTATTAATGAAAGGAACCTTAATTTATGAACACTAAAGGTCTCCCCTTCTTGCTCCGTGGTCCCCAGGACATTTCCTGGGTCTCTCAGTCATGTTTACCTCTGGGAGCCATCCTCTGAGAGCCCCTCACCTACACAGGACACCAGCTGCAAGTGGTGACTAAATTATGAACTCCACTTCTAAACTTACAACTTTTAAACACTGTTCTTATGCCTTATTAACCTTAAACCAGGCCTATGGGATGCTGCAAGAGAGGTGGAAAAACCCAACAAACACCTCATTTCTGTGGGGGGGGGGGGAATTCTTTCCTGATCCTAAAAACTAGTGAGCACACAGACCCATAGCATCATAGTGCAAACTATACCGCCATTATAGGGCAGGGAGGGCAGAGCAGCAAATGCAACAGAATGGCTGCTACTTACTCTGAGGGCGTCACATACTGCAAGGCTCAAGCGGAAAAGCACAAGAGAATAAACTCTCCCTTGTCCACCAGAGACCAGGCAATAGCAGAAGGGAGAGGTAGAATCTCTCTTCTCTTCTCTTGCTCCACTTCTCACCTAGGCACAATCTCGATGTGCATTCTGGATAGGGGAAGAGTAGGGAACAAAACAACTGAACTTGACCCTCTAATTCCACCCTTCCTCTCAGAACTCCAGGGGTTGTCTTTCCCCTGTTGGTCTGATCAAACATTTCCTACCTCACTGAGACAGGGGACCTTTCAGGAAAGTGTATTTAACTTGTTTGTACAAAAAAATTAGTTTTGCGGAAGACAAATTTATAAATATTCTATTTTTTATAGTTTACCATAATCACAACAGAATTTCAAAATATTCTACTAAAGGCATTTGAAAATTTGACATGGCTAAATCCTGAGTTCCTTATTCAGTTTTTTCTCAGGCAAACTTTAATGAAATTGATTCTACAAGAGTTTGCCTGAGTAGAAACTGAGTTAGAAACTCAGGAGACGGCCCACAAGTAGTAAAAGTGTATTAAGAAGATTTTGGGAATAGGAGGAATAAACAAACTGCATGGCTTATATAGTCCCTCCCATGGAAAAACATCTGGAAGATGAAAATTTACTTGGAAAGAGCTGTGAAAAGACACCACATCATCCTGTCAATTATGTGCACCGAGCTGCACGTTGAAGAGGCAGTAGATATGACCTAAAATCCTTGGAGGCTGAGACTCTGTAATGTCCGAAGCCATCTTCTAAATCACAGGGTGTCCGCGGCAGTTCCATGATTCCCACCTCCGCAGGAAATCCAGGCTCCATTTAAGTCAATGGGAGTTTTTCCATTGACTTGAATGGAACCAGGATTTCGCCTCAGATGTACAGCTTGCTCCCTTACTGTGTTGCCTATACTTCCCTATCAGTGGTTTGGTCCTTCAGCATGGTCCACAGGCTACTTCCATCCATCAAAGTTCTTATAAGGACACCTATCACCATAGTATCTGCCTTTCGTGCAGCAATCTAATTACACTTGAAAAGGATTTCTTACATTTCATGAGCATGGTCTGTGGTAGTTGAAAGACGTATATAGTATACAACTTTGGATGGGAGAGTCCTCCAACCTACACACAATCACAGCCCCACATTTGGGCAATGTGCTGTACTCTTGGAGATATCCTGTGCTGCTGCTTAAACATTTGTAATTATTGCAGGAAACTGGCTCCAAGTGATCCCCTCTGATCCAAATTACTCCAAGTGATCCCCTCTGTTGCATAGCAGAGGAGAATGTATGGATCAGTGCTTGCAGAAATGGATAGTTTTGAACACTGTATTTTGGTTTCCCTACACAGAGATTTTTCCACATTCACTGTGACAAATATCCTCCTAAACTAAAATGATTACAGTCTGAATATTTCACAATTGTTTTAAAAAAAGTAGATGTAAAAATATTCAAAAGAGAGATTTTATAAAGTGCTTTTTTATTATGCATTTGTCAACAGTTAAATGATGTGTTGCTATTTCATGCAAGCTAGAATAATGTTAAGATAGCAAAAACATACTATGCCATAAAAGTGTTAAGGATAAAAAGCGCTAAATCTGAATAAGATTGTACAGTTTTAAATCTAAAACTGAGAAGCTGGTTTATCTAAAATTATTTTTGAAAAAATTAGTAAAATAACCTCTGTTTTACTCCTGTTTTCCTGCATCTTGAATATTGTCCCAATTCTACATGTGATGTTCTTCTTCATGCCATTTCCTCTACATTTTTACACACCTTATTTTTTGCTGTCATGCAACATAATGCACAGTAAACATCTCAGTGCTCCAAAGGGACACGATAATTTCAGAGAGACAGCAAAACTATATAATATCCATTATTATTTGCCCATCGGTTGTAGCCCCTGTTTCATTATTATTCCATTTCAAACCAAGTACTTCATGTTGTTGCTAGAAAAATACTTTTCTAATAAAAGCTAACAAGAAAAATTTACATAATTTATCATGGAGAAACAGCTTATTTACTTATAGAAATAACAATGCATGAAAAAAAACTGTAGAAATATTTTTCCTTATTCTTCTGCACACCAGGTGCATTACTTCTTAGTTCATTACAAATGATAAAGAACAGTGTTGGAATTAATGCATGGATCAGCAGGAAAGTCATATTTTAAAATATTGCCTGCAGCATAAAGAATTGTAGAAATACAAATCATTTGCATCCTGAACTGAAAAAAAACCTCATCATATTTTTGCCTCTCCATTGACTGAAAGATAATTTAAGCAAAAATAAAATATGAATAATTGGTGATATATAATACAAATAAACATTCATATATAATCTCTGTATATTAAGTTCCTTAAGAAGTGCTATAGAATAACTGGATTACAGAAATGCCTAACTCACTAATTGTAGACATAAATAATATTTTACCACATACTTTTTGAGTGATAATTTTAGATGATCATTTGTTTTATTCATAATCATCATAACATCTATTTCTTTTGATTTGCTCTTCTACAGTGAGATAATCAGACTTGACTTTATCTCCTTGAGATGATGGAACAGCTATATATCTTGAGCTCAGTAAATCTGAACTTGTGCTTGTGCCATTTGCTGACACTTCTGTTATTTCACCTTCTTGACAGATATTGATATCATGTAGTTCCATATCAGAATTCCCATGTTCTTTTGAATATGGACTGGAAGCATTTTTAGTTATGTCTACAGAATGTAACAGACCAATGTCTAAAAACATGTCACCTTTTTCAGGAAAGCAAGGTGTTTTCACATTATCACATAAAGTAGTATGTAAGCTATTGTCATTTTTTGATTCTTCCCCAATGCTTAGCAACTTGGTATCAAAAGGGAATGTTGTATTAGTGGTTTCCTTTAAAACTAATACGTTGCTGGTACCAGATTTTTGACCAGTGGCATCTGTATTAATTTGAACAAGACTATATGAGGTAACTTTATCTTTGGAGTTTTGTTTCTCAAGTGCAATATTTACAAAATCTCTAGAAGAGCTTTCTTGAAATTCAGGTATACCAAGTAGTTCTGCATTTCCTGGTTGATTTTCTAGCTTTTTAAAAGCATATTCAAACATGGTGCGATTTGCATGGCTTAATTTTGTTACTGGATTAGGTATAACTGAGAGAGAGGTTTCCTGTCTACAGACGTTCAAGTGTGAAAAAGTTGTATAATTATTATTATTACTCATATTAAACTCTTTATAATTATCTAGTACTGTCTCCTTATCAATATTAGTAACCTGTAAAACTTCTACCCCACAAGATTCATTATTTTTTTCATCTTGCTTCTTCTCAGCACTCTGCAGAACCACATTACGTTCATTAACATCCATTCCACTTTCCTCTCTATTCTCTGATCCTTCTGTTTCATTCATCTTATCTTCCACATTCTCATTTTTTTCATCTATTTCCTTACTGCCTACTTCAGTTATCTTTGCTTCATTGAAATTTATAACTTCTTCCTTCTCAGACATAGAACTAAAAGATGACTGTTGATTTTGTTGCGAGTCAACAATGTCATCCTTCTTTTGTTCTACTTTCTCTCTGAGATCACTATGGGTATTTTCTAGCTGAGTTTCATTTTTATTGCCTAGAGGTATATTCGTGTATGTTCTGGAGGCTTCTTGTGCAAAACCTTCTGGGGGCCACTTTGGCTTATTCATTTTAACCTCTTCTTCAACAGAAAATGTTTTTTGGGGTATCACATGATCTGTAGAAGGAGGCCATATAATTTTTAATTTGCCTCTTTCTGTAGATCTTTTCAAATTGTCATCCAGAGTTTCAGAATGCACATATTGAATATCTGAATACAAGTCTGGTTCAATTTCTGTATTAAGCTTAGATTTGATAGTTGTCTCATTATTTGGATTTACCTCTTCAGCATGAACATTGCCAACTGAGCTTGTTTGGTCTTTGGAACTCCATAATTCTTTGTGTTGCTTGTGTCCAAAACCTTCATCATAATTTCCTTTAGACTTGAAAAGTTGCTTAAAATGGGGTTTACAGTATGCTTGTCCATGGAGAGATGCGTAATTTCCCAAGCTGTCAAATGGAAGAAAAGTTGTTTGATAGCATCTACAGATCTACCAAGAATAAATACACCAAGAATACTCTATTTTAGTTGACCTGATAAGTACTCAAAAATTACAGTATCTATAGATATCTTTATGTATATTTTAGCAAAGAAAAAATAACATTTATTTTTAATTTTAATATATGGTTCTCACCAAAAAAAGGATCTTTAGTATCTGAAACTTTATGTATTGTAAATTCCTATAAAAACTAGAATTTTTGGTAGCAAGGACCTCACTTTTATATCATAAAATAATAATTAAAATATATAGATGATTATTTCCTACAGCTGTAGAAACACTTTACAGTAAATGGACTAAACTTAATGAAAGTATAGGCTACAAAGAGGAATGATCTCTAGCACTTTATGTTTATGCTTTTTTAAAGTTCCTGACAGTTGCTAGTGTATATGACAACCACTGAAGTCCTCTTTATTTTCCTACAGAACAGGTGGAAAACATGCAGTACCATCCAAGCTTCTCTTCACTTCACTATTAGTACACCTCAGCCCTTTTCTGGGATGATAGGATTTATTCGTGTGCATGTTTACTTAGGCCTGGATCCTGCTCCCAGTGAGGTAAAGGGAAAAATTCCTATTGACATTAGAAGTACAGGATCAGATCTATAATCCTTGCCTGGAAGAGCTTCCAGCTCTCTTGACTTCTGATCCAAAGCTCTATCTGTTGGTTAGCATTGATAGGAACAGGGTGGCCAGTTACAGCAGTACTTGGACCTCAAAAGCAGATTTTCTGTGAATGAATTGGTAGTTCCTCCTTACCTTAACTTACTGCCGCAGTGGTGACATCGGAAACATGATTTATGAAAGATTTGCTTGTTGACAACTAGACATTCCATTGGATAAACTTTCTTTTGACAAAGTATGCATGTTTCCTTTTCCTGAAGTTGCAGTTTCTAGAAATAATATTTTATAAAGGTCATATATTGGTCCTCAGCCATTTGTTAGAATGTATTTCTAAAAGATGTCACTTTATCAGTCCATGCACAAAATGAATGGTTTATATGGAAAGCTGCAAAGCTGATTGATTTTTGTCAGTTCATCCATGAATTGATAAGTAATCTACAGATTTTAGGGATAAACTATAATTCAACTAATTGTAATACTTTGAAAGCAAAATCCTGTTTACTTTTTCTGGTGAGTAGTTTCATGAATTTGAATAGGACTTCACTTCAGGAAGCCAAGCAGAATTTGGCCCTTTGTATGTAATAAACATTTGTTTCTTAAAGTGAGAAGGTATCATAAAAAGGAATGTTAAGTTGGACTGAGTATGTTTATATAGAACGCACCTCTTTGAATCTGCAATGTCATTTAGAGATATATACGCAGAGGGTGAATGTTTGAAACTGTGATTAGAAAGCTTTGCTTAATTATGCCAGAAGCACATCAAGGAACTTCGTTACTGCATTAACCTGAAAGCTACACGCACATATGTCGCAAATATGATAGGGATATAATTATTTGAGCTTTTTACAGTTTTCATGTTCATGGCTGGTGTTTTGTTCAGTTAATTTGCAAGAAAGAATTAGCTACAATACTGATATTAGCTAACTATATCAAATCCTTTCTTTTATGAAGCATAATTGATTGTAAAGGAAACTAGCTATACTCCAAAGTACAAAGCACCAGTAGAAAGTTTATTTCAGGAAGGTGAGGGGTAGGAAGAGACGGAGATAACAGACAATCTGCAGAAAGCTACACTGCTATTCTGTCTTGATTTATGAATTGCTATAAAATCCATGCTAACAGGCAAATACAAATAACACAGCATTATAGTGGGCTAAATTCTCTGCTGATGTAAATGGTGCTGCTCCATTATCAACAGAGTTCTGCACCCATTTACACCAGCAGAGAATGTGACCCGCTTTACTGTTATATTATTTGTATTTGCCTGCTAGTACTGATTTTATAGCAATTTGTAAATCAAGACAGAATAGCAGTGTAGAATACACAACTGTGCCTATATCTCCTAGAGCTGTGCAAAACATCCAAGGAGAAATTAAAAATCTTCAAAATTTGCTTAGAAATTACCTGAATGCAAAATTTTCCCCATAAGTGAATAGACTAATCAAAGCTGATTGTGAAGTTATCTTTGTACTCATGTCCCTGAAAATTTCAAACCACTCTTTGCAGTACAGTCTGGATTTAGTTTCCTGTTGTTAGCTTGAGGGGAAGGCACATGGTTGAACTCACACAATATTTTGACAGGTTCCCTGACTGTCTAAGGGATGTCCACACGAGGAACTGGGTTGTGTGATTCCCAGCTCAGGAGACATTCCCATGCTAGCTGTGAGCTAGCAGGCTAAAAATAGAGCTTAGCTATGGCGGCAGAGTGGTGGGAAGGGCTAGCTGCCCCAAGTATGTACCGGTCCAAGATGCTAGGTATGTACTCAGAGTGGCTTGCCCCTCCCACCACTCATGCTGCTGCAGCTATACTCTGTTTGCAGAACACTAGCTCAATCAGAGCTAGCCTGTGTATGCCTCCTCGAGCTGGGAATCACACCAAGTGTAGATATACCCTCTGCTTTAGAAATATATACCTAAGCTAGAGACAGTGAGTGTACTAAGGCTATGTCTTCATTGTGCAGTTAACCCAGGGGGCAGGTATCCTGTCTGAGCACCATAGTTAGCCTAGCGTGGGTGTGAGCAACTACACTGCAATATAATATAATTAACTTAAAGCAGCTCCAAATTTGGGTCAGTGGTTTTTCTGTGTGGATGGTTGAGAAGGTTGGGCTAAAATACAAGTAAGACCCCAAATTAACTGTGCAGTGAAGACATTTTTGATTCATTTTCCCAGGCCTGGATGGAGCACTGAAGCCATGGGGACCCAGGCCTCTGTGGGAGAAGGAAGTGTCTCACAGAGTGGCAGGGCCCTTAGAGAAGAGAGAGGAAGGGGATATTTCCCTCCGAACAATGGACAGTAGTGTGAAAGTGACTTTTGCATTTTTGTGTATTTCAATGCAAGATAAAATTTCAGAAGAGTATGAATTTGCCCAACAAGAAATGGCAAAAGTTTTCACATTAAATTTTGTAAACTTCTTTACTTTTGCACACATTTAATTAAAACCTACCCTAAACAAAATTCATTTTGTTCAAATTCAAGTTTTGTGATTTAGCAAACTTAGAACAGATGCATATAAAACATGCAGATTGTTATACCATTATCGCTGTGTTTGATTGCAGGCAAACACAGAAGTCACTTAACTGTTTATCTCAGTTAAAAGCACAATGCCAGCTATTTGCTGCTGTAAGAAATGAAATGCATTCTATACATATTTTTGTTCCAATACTAATTCAAATGCAATATTTACCTTGGCAAGAAAGTCCTTAAAACTCTACATATCAGTATTTGTTAGTCACACACTCAGCACATCACTTAAAGCGTTTGGAAAGGGAAAATGATTAAAGATTGCTGAGAGAAAAAGAGAGAGCAAAAGTGAGGAAAAGTTTTGTTAGTTTTATGTTACTTTGTTCTTTGATTGTAAACACACTTTTCATTAATTGCACAATATACTGAGGTTGAATCACTTTTTTAAAAAAGTTATTAAGGTTTCTTCACACTTTGCATGCTTATTTACCACTGATAAATGCTGATTCCTGGTGGAAGCTACTTCTCACTTCAGCTTCAGAAGTATCTGAGACACTGTAGCCAAGACTATTAAACACTCTTTCACTTTCCTGCCACGTCTTCTGAAAATTCCTTAGTAGTTCTTCTGGTGAATCAGCAGCAGAAATATCCAAAATGTGTCCTGAGATTACATCTTCATATGTTGGAGGTGCATGCTTGAAGCCAAATCCTGACTGCATACCATCAGCACTTTGTGATGTAGAGGTGGCAATCCTTGATTCAGTGACTGTGTTGGCAAATCTACCCAGACCAGAAGCATGGTCAGTATGACACTTTGCTTCCAAGCAAACCAGGGGTTCAAATGAGTGCTCTTTATCTTCACATTGCTTTTGTTTATAAGATATACCTTTCTTTGGGTCTCTTGGCTGCCTATAAGGAGAGTTTCTGAAGGTATCTTTTTGCTTTTGATTCTCCAGAGATGTCAGTTCAAATTCATCCTTGCTAAATGTGTGTCTGTCTTGTTTTATTTTGCTATTCATTCCACCCCTTTCGAAAACTCTTTTCTTTGATTTCACATCAAATCCTGGATTGTCCTCTGATTTCCCTAATAACATATCCATTTCATCTACACTCTCATAGTCTACTCTTTCAACTACTGTGACTGGTTCCTTTTTTGTATGTCTTATTTGCTCAGATGCTTCAAACCTACGAGTAGGCCCTGACTGGTCAATTTTAGGGACCTTAAAACTTACTGCATGTGGCTTTAAGCTTTCTGGAATGTTTACTGGATCTTGGTGCGTGTCGTTGTTGTTTTTCTCTGCTTTTCTATTTTCTTCACATGTTTCTTTTATGTCCTTTACTGTACCAGCAGTTACTTGAGATTCATTTATCATTGCTGAGGATAAAGGCTCCATCATAGCATGTGTTTCAATCTTAATTTGTCTACGAAGAGTTGCAGGAGATTTAACAATCTCTGATCTTTTTTCTACAACTGGAACTGGTGTTACTGACCAGTGTTGTGTTACTCCTTGAGATAGCTTTGCTGTGGTGCCTTTTAGTTTGGCCAGTTGTTCAGAACGGCTCCTTGGAGAAGAGGGGGAAGAGGCTGGCCTTCGAATTGTAGATATTGGCGTTGCAGATCTGCGTGGTGGGGGAGGAATAGGAATACTTTCTCTCTGGATGGAAGATGAAGAGAGTGCTTCCTTCAGAGGAGATTCTGTCCGTTTAGATTCAATTGTTATATAAGTAGGTGATGGCGATCGCATTTTTAATGCTTGAGAAGAAGTTCTGAATTCTGTCTGTTTGATTCCATTGGACTGCTGTATAATTTCATGGTGCACTGATTCTTCTTTTATAACCTCTTTCATTTGATGTGAATCTCTTCTGTTGGAGCCAATGCTGATTTTTGATATTTTCTGTGACAAGCTTCCAGAACTAACAGAGTCATTTCTGGATTTCACTGTTTTTGTGGCCATCATAGCTGTCTGGATTGTGTCTTCACATGAGGCTAGTATTTTGACTGCTTGATCTTTAATATTTGATAGCTCTTCTGTCATCCTTTCTAAATTATTCTCTGTTGCAATATGAACTATATTTTTCTTTCTTTCTTGGTCTATAAGCCATACTGGGATATTATTTAAAAATATCTGAAATGCTTTCATACCATTTTTATTTGGCTCAGCTTCAAACTGTTTCACTCTTGACAAAACTTGCTGCAGTTCCTCCCGTTTCCTTAAGAATTCTAATATATCTACTGCAAATTTTTCATCGTTCAGCTGAGATCCTTTTGATGGAGGAGAAAATAAAGGTTTGCTCTGTGTAATCTCTTGTTTTGGATCTGTCTTCTTCATAAGGACTTGTTTTAGTTGTATGCCCTTGTCTTTGACACATTCGCTTTCTTGCAGACTATTATATTGCTGGGATAACTTTTTATTTTGATCTTTATTTTCAGAAACACACACATTATTTTGCTCAACAATTTGAGTCTGTGAGTCATGACGTGTATCAATTACGTTTTGCTTGACTATTTTCTCTGTTGATTTATTCTTAAACTGATCTTGTTTTTCTGGAATTGTTACTTTTTCTTCTTTTGGACAAACTAATACCTGGCCCTGATTTACTACTTTAGCCATTGAGACTTTCTCATGCTTGAATTCTCCTTTTTCTGTTTCTTTCTCATTAACTAATTTTTGTTTCACTTGACTGCCATCTTTTTGGCTTACTTCTTGCATATTCTCTATGTGTTCTAAAGGTGTTTTTTCTCTCAGCACCTTTCCATCAACATGCTTCTGGTGATATTCTTTTGCAACACTTTGTTTTTTCCTAGCGTTAGTACTTATGTCTTCTCTCTGTTTTTCCCGATTTTGTTGTTTGACAACATTTTGAACATTAGTTTCCTGTTGTTTTTTGTGAGTCTCAGAATCTTTGTGTGTTTCATGTAAGCTTTGATCTACAATTGGAAGCTTGATAGTTTTAACTTTGAAATGAGGGGAGATAATTTTATTTTTGGACACGTGCAACTGCTCCACAGTCTTCAGCTGCTCTGCCTTATGCAAAGTATGTTCTTGATGGATTTGTTCCATTTGACAAGGTAAATTATGTTTTGTAAGATCCTTTGAACCTTGTGGTACTTTTTCTCTAATATGATCTTCTGCTGAGGTTTCTAAAATGTTTTGAAGCTGCTCAGTAGCTGATGATACTATTAATGATGCAGAGAGTTGTTTACCTTGAGATCCTGTTGCTTGTAAACTGACTTGAAAGTCAGAATCAGAGGGTGTCGTTTTTTGTGGAGTTACAGGGGGAACTGAACCTTGTAAAGGAGTTTGATCCTGCTTGCTTGATTTTTGAAATGGTACACAATTTACTGACTCTGTTTGAACTGGACTTCCCCGAGTCTCGCTGTTTGTTCTGGCAGTCTCATGACAAAATCTTTTGACTTGCACTTTCTCCATCTCCTCCCTTTGCTGTCTATATTTTTCTTCAGCAATCATTAAAGGGGTTTTAAATTTTCTGAAATAAGGTTTCGGTTTTATTTGTGTTGGCTCTGCTGGAAGGGAAGGAGATCTTTTAAGAGGAAAGACCACTCTTTTCTTGGCCAGCGGTGTCTCTTGCAGAGCTTTGGGTGGAGGATTAATCACTTCTGAAACAGATGATGGTCTTTTTACCCCTTCTGTGTTTGTATCAGTTGTCTCCTGTTTCTGTTCATAGCTAACCACATTCACCAGAGCTGTGGAATTTTTGCTTTCTCCTGCTGCTGTGGTAATATCCATTTTTCTGTGTGTCTGAAGAACAGTTAGTTCAATTTTTGGAGGCGTTTTAGACTTGTTAATGTCTAGCCCCTTAGAAGGCTGCATTTTGAGGAATTTATTTGAAGATGGAACCCCAGCTGGTTTACCTGATGATGTTTTAGCCCGAGCATTAAATTGCAGTGGCTCAGGCAGTGACTGTTCTGGATATTTTGGAAAATGTTCTCTTTTTTGCTTTGGTTGAGAAGTAGGAAAAATTACCAGGGGTGGGGGCGGGAGCGGTAGAGGGAGATGGGGCAGAAACTCACTTTCAGATTTGTCATCTATCGGTGGTGGAGGAGGAGGAAAATGATCAAACTCAGTTTTGGTCTTGTCGATAGGTGATGGAGGTGAAGAAAACATATGTCTATCAGATGGCATCATTAATGGAGGTGGGGGAGGTGGCAGAGGAAATTCAGTTTCAGATGATGCTACTGATGGTGGTGGTGGAGGAGGGGGGGGTGATGGTGGTGGAGTAGATGAGGAATCTATTTCTGGCTTATCTTTCCCCACAGCATTCTTGGCTGGATTTACAGGATTTTTCACTGCAAGTTGGAAGTCTAATTTAGCAGGTTCCACTTTAGTTTTTCCTATAAACTGTCCTACAGGTTTCTTATTTTTCTGATGAACATCTCTCTTTTGCTTCCTTTCAGTTTCTTTAAATTTATTGAGTACTTCCTGTGTGACTTTTACTTCTTGTTTGTTGTTTATATTCTGTTCTGCTGTCATGGAAACTACAGCTTGCCCCAGCTGAACGCTTATTTCATTCTCTGCAAAAACGTCTCTAGAATGCTGAGCTTGTTTTGTTTCTTGCTTTAGAAAATGGCCAGTGGCCTTAGAAATCCCACTAGCTGGCATTTTAATTGGTTGTCGTGTAGTTCTGGATTTGGAGCAGTCAACATCAGTTGACATTTTTGCCTTTTGTGTTGTCTCCTTCTGACAGCTTAGGTTGGAATATTCATTGTCTTTATGCTCATGAAGTAGATTCTGTTTCTTTTCAGCTATTTTTTCTATGGACTGCACACCACTGGTGGTGCTGTCCCTTTTCAAAGCTCTACATGTCTCTGATTTCTCTGTTCTCACATCTCTCTTAACTTTACCACAGAAAGAAGACTGGCTGGTCACATGTTTTGCTTCTTTTTTTACATTGCCCTGGACTCTGCTTTTATCCTTTGATTCATCCACTTTTTTGATGACCATGTGTTGAGAATTAGATAAACTTTCTGAATGTTTTTTATCTACATCAATTGACTCAGTGCTCTGTTCTTGTTCTAAATGGATCTTTCTGTTACCTTGTCTACCTTCTTTGAGGAAAGTCTCATTTTCAGCATGTGTTTCCTCATGATGTTCAGGGACAGATTTAACATTCTTTTGCAGATTATGTAACCTGTTACTTTGGTGCTTGGCTATATGCTGTGTCTGGATGTTGCTTTTTATATCTCCATGACCACTTACTTGAAGCTGTACCATTTTCTTTTCTGCAGAGTCTTCTAGGATGTTTTGTCCAGCAGTCTGAATATCTCCTCTGATTACATCTTCTGTGTCTACTTGCTTGAAAGTCTGCTGAGCTTCTTTTAAAGATCTTAATGTTGACTCAAGGTCACCTCGAACAACCTCTTTTTTCAGAACTTCAGTTTTTGTGGTTATTTCTTTTTCAAGGGACTCAATGGCCTGCTTAATATCACCAGGGATGACATCAGGCTTCTCTGTTTCTTTCAGTTGATAGGCTGATTCTTTACGAGACTTCAGTATTGTGAGAATGTCGGCTTTTATCATTTCTTCCTTTTCTGTAACTGTTGTCTGATTTATGGCCTGACTGAGGGAATTTAAAGTTGCTTTCAAATCACCTTTTATAATATCTTGTTTACGTACATGATAAGATGTATTTTGTGGCTCTGTCATAAAATTTTTAACTGCATTAGCCACATCTCCAGGAATGATGTCAGTTTCATTAACTGTTCGTTGAATCTGAAACTTCTGTTTCTTTAGTAACAGCTTTGTGCCTTCTACATCACCACCAATTATTTCCTCCTCCTCCTCCTCCTCCTGTTTCCTGGTTGTAATTGTTTCAATTGACCCTGTCTGAAGTAGTTTCAGATAATCCAAAGCTCCGGATTCTATGCATGTTGTGAAAAACTGAACGTTGCCTCTCTCTGAATCATCTATTTTAGCTCTTTGGGATATTTTATTATTCATTGTGGAAGACAGAAGGTTGTGAATAGTATGTTTCACATCACCACCTATCACTTCATCATGCTGGATTTTATTGTCAGCCCTTTTGTGAAGGAGAGAATAGAGTGTCATGTTAATATCACCTCTCTCATTTTCCTGAATTAAAATTCCTCGTTTTACAGAACTATCCTGACTAAACAGGTTTTTTATAGCTTGCTGTATATCACCTTTCACTATCTCTTCTTTTTCAACATGAACATCTGTTGATCTGGTCAATAATTGAGCTTTGGTCAAATCGACATTGCCCTTTTCATCTTCATTTATTGTAATTTCTCTTTTGGTACTGCTTCTTTTGGACAATAGGTTCATCATTATGTTTCCTAGATCCCCTCTAATAATCTCTTCCTTTTGTATTTTAGGAGTCTCTTGATTCATTAGTTTATATTTTGCCATTCTGACATCTCCAATTTCATCTTCCTCAAGGATAATTCCATGATACTCAATGACTTTGTGAGAGTAAAGTTCTTTTAAAGTTTCTTTGATACTTTTCCCTATAATTTCTTGCTTTTCAACCTTATTTTCATTAAATTCATGGAAAGGTGTCGTTTCAAAAAGCCATGTTGTTGTCTTTACATCTGACTGAGGAATTTCTTCCCTGGTTATTTTTATTTCACTTTCATCAGTTTCCTTAATGGAATCTAAAGGCTGGTTTTCAAAAAGCCACACAGCATGCTGAACATCACCTTCTTGCACATCTTCCTTTGTGACTGTCTTGACATCTTTATACTCTGACCCTTCTCCTCTAATCTCATCCACAGTGTGTGTTTCAAATAACCAAGTGGAAGTTTTAACATTGCCCCGTTGGATTTCACTGACACTTACTGTTCTTACATACGTGCCTTTATTGAGTCTTTCAGACTCAAATAATTGTTTGTTGGCCTTCACATCACCACCTTGGACATTGTCAATAGTGGGCACAATTAATTTTTCATCATCTGAAATTCTGTCGAGTGGTCGTGTTTCAAATCTGTATCTGACAGAGCTCACATCTCCTTTCTGAATATCTTCCTGGGTGACAGCTCTAATAACATACACATTATCTGATTCATTAATAGATCCTAAAGGTTTTGTTTCAAACAACCACCTAGTCCCACGTACATCTCCATGAATCACTTCTTCCTTCTTAACTGTTGTCACTTCATGATAATACCCTTCTTTGTCTTGAATTGCATAAAGTGGCTGGGTTTCAAACAGCATTCTGTAGTTTTTCACATCTCCCTTTGTTATTTCTTCACTAATAGTTTTCTTGGTGGTGGTATCTGCAGATCCATCTTTAATCTGGTCTAACGAAAATGTCTCAAATATAAAGCAGCCTTTTCTTACATTCCCACCGTGTATATCTGTAACAGTTCTGACTAATCTACCATCTTCTTGGTTCTCTTTTATTGCATCAATAGAATGGTTTTCAAAAAGCCATCGGCAATGTAGAACATTTCCTTTCTGTATATCTTCACTTTGTACAGTTTTAATTTTTTCCAAAACTGCCTCTGAACTGAAATGTATGGAATCTAGTGACTGGTTTTCAAATTTATATTTCATGGTGGAAACATCCCCAGGCTGGATATCAATTTCCACTACTCGTTTGAATTCCTTTTCTTCTTCTCCTTGTATATTTTCTAGATTTTCTGTCTCAAAAAGGAAACATGCTGTACGGACATCACTTCCTTGAATATCCTCCTGATTCACAGTGTGTAATTTTACTCTTGTTTCCGATTCATCTTTTATTGCATCAAGCGGCTGGGTTTCAAAGAGCCAAGTACAGGTTTTGACATCTCCTTTATGTACCTTTTCACTGTCAGTCACTATCTCAACCTTGTCATACAGTGATTCCATTGGCTGAGTTTCAAACAGCCATCTACACATTTTTACATCTCCTTTAATAATGTCTGTAGTCTGTTCTGTTTTACTTTCTTCGCTTTCCATATTGTTAAAATATTTAATAGAATCAAGAGGCTGAGTTTCAAACAACCATTTAGCTGTTTTCACGTCACCTGATTCTACTTCTTGTGAAGATATTCCTTTGATAATCTGGATTTTTTTAATGCTCTCATCAAATTGGTCAACAGGCCTTGTTTCAAACAGCCACCTGCAGCTTCTTACATCACCTCTTAAAACTTCTTCTTGTCGAATTGTTTTAACTTCATGATATTTCCCAAGACTATCTTGAATTGCGTATAATGGAGTTGTTTCAAAAAGAGCTTTATTCAACTCAACAGTTCCTCTCCTTATTCCTTCCACATGGATTTTATGTGATTCATCATATTTACTTAAATTGCTTGATTCAAATATATGTTTGTAGCTACTCACATCTCCTCTGTCAACTTCTTCAAGTTTCACTGTTGTTATAAATTCCTTTCTTTCTTCTCTAATCTGTTCAAGAGGTTTAGTCTCAAAAATCCATTTTTGATGTCTCACATCACCTTTTTCTTCCTCAGTGGCAACCACCTTTTGAAGCTTACCAATATCTGGGCTATCCTTTAAAGCATCCATTGGTAGTGTTTCAAATAAGTGTTTAGTAGTGCTTACATCACCTCCTATTATTTCTTCAGGTGGCAGATGAGTTGGGTCATCATTATCTTTTAGGGTATCGAGAGGTTGAGTCTCAAAAATCCAGCATTTTCTACAGACATCAGCCCCTAGAATAGCTTCCTTCTTAGTGACAGATACTTCTGAGTCCTCCTTGATAGTATCCAAAGGTTGTGTTTCAAACACCCACTTTGCCTTGTGCACACCACCTTTGATGCTTTCCTCCATAGAGATTCCACGAACAACTTTAATTTCCACAGGATCTTTGTTAATCATATCTAGGGGCCGCGTTTCAAACATCCAGCGTGCTGTTCTAACGTCTCCTTTTTCAATGTCTTCTCGGTGAACAGTTTTAATCTCCAATATTTGACCTAAGATGTCTTTAATAACATACATTGGTTGAGTTTCAAAATGCTTTATGCTTCTCTTCACATCTCCTTTAATCTCTTTAAGCTCAGATTTGAGCTGCAGCAAGTTAACTTCATCCACTGAGTGTAGCTGCCCAAGTTTATCCAGATGCTGGGTTTCAAACATGTACCTCACAGTTTTGACATCACCTCCGGTAATTTCTTTAATGAAAGTTTCATCTTGTTCATTGTCATGATGAATTTTATTCATTGAATCTAATGGCTGGGTTTCAAACATCCACGTGGCTGTGCGGACATCTCCTCTGGATAAATCTGGAATTTTGTCTGTGTTTTCTGCAGAGTTTGAAGAATGTGTACCCAGGGCATCGATCGGTTGTGTTTCAAACATCCAGGTAGTATATTTTACATCTCCACCTGCAATGATTTCTTGATCTGCTATGCTTTTAATGTTGCTCAGTTCAGGAGATTCATCTTTGATTGAATCCAAAGGCTGGTTCTCAAAGACCCATCTCATAGACTGAACCTCTCCTTTTAGGATTTCATCCCATTCTAGGTATTCTCTCTCAGGGCTCATACACTTCTGAGGGCTATTACGAGTGTTTTCAAAGACATATCTAGTTTGCTGTACATCTCCTGACACATAGCTGCCTATTTCAACCTTACTAGATACAATATCAGAAACTTCATTAAAATATTCTTTTTCTAAATTCTTTCTTAATTCTGGGTGAATATGTTTGTATAAACGTTTTAATTCATATAAATTTCTTTGCTTTGAATATAAATCTTTGGGGATTGTGGGCTTTGCTGGAGAGGTGGATGGTTCAGGGGACTGGGAAAACTCTTTCATTTCTGATGGCACTTGTAGTATGTTTGGTGGGGGAGGAGGGGGAAACTCTTCTGTACTTCCATATTTAGGGGAGTTGGTGTAAGCTGTAACAGCAGCAGCAGTTCCATATTCTGTTTTTTGTGTCACAGAAGTTTCGTGTACTCTACTTGCTGAAGCAGTGGCAGTAGAAGAGAAGCTCACTGCAGGAGGCCATACAGTTTCTTGGAACTCATTTTCAATCTTTAGGGGACAAAATTAGTATTTTAAAGAAATAATTTCTAAGACCACAACTTTTATTCATTCTATTCAAAGGGCTTAGTCCTGCAAGATGCTGAGCAATGGGATTGCAATGGGAGCTGAAGAGACCCAGCACCTCCAAGAGTTGCTCAGAGCCTTGTAGAATTGAGCCTAAAGGGAACATGCTGTTTTAACACAGCCTATATAAGGAAGGTAATGTACTTATTTCAAAGAGATGCACAGTGATTTTGCAGCTTTGCTTTCTCTGCTGCAGCCAACGCACATTGTATCATTTATCAGCAGTTTATATTTGTTCCATTCATTGATGAAATTGATATTCTCTGCATTTACCTCTGATGAACCAATGTGTCCACCAAAAATTTTGAAGAAAAATAATATTTTTTTCACATGAGTCAAAGGAGAGAGAGAGAAGATTGCATGCAGCAGAGGAAGACAATGGAAAAACAAAGATTTTTTTTAAAAAGCTTTACTTTTAACAGTGTTTATCATATAATATAAATATATTTGTTAGATTTACTTAATATAATTTTCATTACTTCTTACTTAATGTGTATACAGTTTCCAAACCCATCCATGCTCCCACAATTTCCACAATGTTATTTATTTTAAAAATCAACTAAATGATCAAAATATGAATATGCTGAGATTTGAGCAATTGCACAAAGGGCAATGTTTCAACATTCTGGCTAACCTAAATACTTCTGGTCTGCATATACAGAAATTCCCCTTATTAAAAGCACAGACCTTAGTATGCTTTGCAGGTGTTGCAGTCTCCCTGTCTGAGAGAAGAGCCTTTTCCTGGGCTGTCTTGTCAAAGTGTTGTTTTAAAAACTGTGTTGAAATCTTTGGGATTTCTTCATTCATAGTTGCATTGACTACTGCAATAAGAAAAGAAGAACAAAAGGGTTTTTCTAAGCCTAGTATTTTATTATAATTGTCTAACAGTGAGTTATTTTTAAAAAAAAAATGATTAAACTGAACCAGTTGCACTCAACCTTGCAGAACTGGAGAATCACTCTGATGAAAATACAGAAAACCATAGAATAATTGAAGAGTAACATATCACATATTGTTTTGCAATGTATAACTTGTGTTAATGTCAGGACTAGAGCTGGTTGAATACTGAAAAATCAGCTTTCGTGAACATTATTCATATTCTGCAGAGCTGTTATTTCAACCCTAATTTTACCCGTTGTTATTCACTATTTACAAACATTTGCATAAATGGGTTTTTGTTTTAACAAATGTTAGGAGAATGGCTTTTCTTCATGGCCCCAAGTCAGTAGATCATTTAACATGTGCTTAAAGTCCACCTCATTTACAAAGTGCTACAGTGTGTACGGCAACACCCATTGTTTCAGATTCTCTGTGTATATAAAATCTCCCCACTGTATTTTTCACTGCATGCGTCTGATGAAGTGAGCTGTAGCTCACGAAAACTTATACCCAAATAAATTGGTTAGTCTCTAAGGTGCCACAAGTACTCCTTTTCTTTTTGCGAATACAGACTAACACGGCTGTTACTCTGAAACATGTAAATCCCATCAAAGTCAACGGGTGTGTTTTGCTGAACAGAAATGGATTACTGGGCCCATATTCACCTGTGAACAATGGTATTTTTGTGCGACCAAGTGTATATGCTGTTTGTCATTTCTTAGTCTTTATTCTCCTGCTTAAAATCTTCCTGATTTTCTTACCTGTTTCATCAATATGTTGAGTGAAATTAGAAGCCTTGCTTGTCTGATGGTTAGATTGTTCAACATAAGAAACCTGTGGAAAAAATTTTAATTTTAATGCAGGATTTAGTGTAATATGTCTAAGTTTTCTATTTGCATGGAGACATTCAGAACAAATGTTTTATGAAGGTAAAGTCTGAATGAAAACCCAATTAATCAACACATTGAAGCAACACTTATAAAACACCTATTTTAAAATGATTGCCTGCCACAAAATCAGGGAAGTTTCCACTAGCACATCGAGATCTTGTTATACTAAGTGGTAACAGAGTTAAAAAGCAAAGCAAATATGCAGTCCCAATATCAGCATCTCTGTACAGTGACCTGGTGACATAATTATTAACTGATACACTTAACCTCTTCCGTTTGAAAGGCTTCCAACTGAGTTCCTTTGGAGGTCACTTCATTCTGTTCAGCTTCTCTGCTGCTGCTTGATACTGTGAGCTGACTACTACTTTTCACCTCCTAAAGACAAATAAAAGTAATTACACATTAACAGTTTAATGATAAATTGAAAAACTTAATGTTTGCCTATGAATGGCTTTTCACTAATGTTATCACTTAAAAAGTATTGTTTGAAAAATATATTTTTCAGCAGGTTCCCATTATTACTGTAGTTCATATGGATAAGAACTATAAACAACCAAAGACAGGCCTTGTTATATAATAGAACATATGTTGTCATTTCATTACTGCAATCGGAGTTTGAGCTGCAGGTACTAAAGTTCCATGGATAAGCATAAGATGCAAAGTGATGACCAGGAGAGCATGGGAAGCTGATCCTGCTTTAATGAAGGTGACTCTGCATAGCAGCTCAGTTACTCCTTATTAGTAGGAATCAGGCCAGAGGCACTTTACAGTACATTCTATAATGTTTTTGCATGAGAGAGAGAGTGTACAAAGATGTGTGCACATGTAAATGCATTTGCACGTTTGTATGTGCACAAATGGAGGCTGCATAGGCACTTTCAGACTCATACTGCCTTCAGTCTTAACAGAAGATCCAATGTAACATATGTGCTGCTTTTATATTTGAAAAGAAAGGCAATTGTGGTCTAATAGACTGAGTACAGGGCTGAAAGTTTTGAGAGATAGTTTTATATCTGTGTAAACTAAATTAATGTCTATGATGCCTATCATGGCGACAGTTACATTCAGTTTCATCCCAGATTCTGCCACTGACTTGCTTTCTGGCCTAGCACAAGTCACTTAACTTCTGTGTGCCTCATTTACCTATCTGGTAAACATTATATTCTTCCCATTTTACAATCTTCATAAAATGCTTTGAGACTTCCTGATGAAAAGCATTCCATAAGTACAAACTATTATTATTTATATCCATTTGCGGAAGTTTTTCGAAAGTTTTGCGATCTATGCTTGACAAATCAACTCACCTATTTGTCTATATCAAATAGAAAACTCCTTCATAAAAGAGGGACTCACCCATTAGTTTCTGCTGAATCTAAGCTTCCAATTTAAAGGGGAAAAAAAGGTGTCTAATCCTTCTTCAGAAGAAACTCCCAAATGCTCAGTGAGAATACAAATCAAAGCTGTGTTGTGTAAGTGAGGCTGCAGATATGCACTCTGAAGAATAGAGAGCTACTGACTTCCTAAATCTCCAACCTTGGAACCTGCTTCCAGCCAAATAAGCCATGAGTGTAACAGTTGCCTCCCCGGCTCCATGCACTCAGTCCCTTTATGGCAATAGAGCCATTCCATGGCTATTACTCCTGCCTCAGGACCAAGGTAGCCTCCATGGAGCTTGCACCTACATGAAGGAATGTCGGAGAAATCTATGTAGTGGAAGATCCACTGATTGGCCCCCAAATCCCTGCTGCATGGTGAGCTGCCAGGAACCTTTGGCTCCATGGCAGAAAGACTACCTGCATCCCCATCATAGGCTTTATGAATCTCGCCCCCCATCCACCAGGCAGTAACATTCTCTGATTAGGCTAGAAGAGGAATTAAAATATTGGTACAGGTAGAATAAATCTTTTGGCTAGTGACCCAATGGATGATTTAGTGGGTCACTAACCTCATTTATCTTAGTCACTGCCGTGCTTGCATTGTAAAAGTGCATGCAGGGTTTGGGATAGGCAAGATGGGGACATGACTGACATTAGGGACATAGAGCAGTTTTGAGAGTTAGCTTCCCAGAAAGACAAAAAGGCTTCAGTGTTTGCTCCCCACAAAGCTGAAGGGAGGCAACTTGCAAAGATTTAGAGATCTATCTTGCCCTCCTCTCAAATAGTTATATTTTACATATACGTACATCTTCGCATTTAGGCATGGGTGTTTTAGATCTGTAAGTCAAGATCTCATTATTGAAAAAACTCATCATAAGATGCAAAATATGTTGATGTTTGTCATTATATGTTGTTTGAATTGTATAAAGTATTAAAAAGGAATATAATTAAGCTTAATGTAGTCAGAAACCAAACCTAATCACAGCATCATTGCTGCAACATTTATATCTGCTTATGAAATAGCTACTATGTTGCTAAAAGTCACAATGGCATAAAATAATAGCCATAGCTATGTAAAGCTATAATTAACAGTACCTTAAGCAGCCGTAAATATTAAGGACCAAATTTTGACCCTATACTTACATGGCTATTGGTGATGGAAGGGGAGGAGGGAACTCCCTACCTTTATATGGCTTGCTTAAAAGCTGGTTGAAATTTCACTTGGGGAAGCACATGGGCTGCTACAGAGATGCTGCTCCTCAGAACCCACCCCTCTGTACTGGCCACCAATATGTTGTCAGGGAGAGTATAATTCACCCCTTAAGGGGCTGTGCTCCACACACAAACACACTGGGAAGCATTCTACAGAATGCCATTCAGTGCTCCCCACTGTACCCAATGTACAGCTGCAGCTAAATCTAGTCCTAATATTAACACTGTCCCATTATCCTGATTAGAGTTATGCCTGCAAAGAGAAGATGACTTCTTTGTCTGTCTTTCTGGGATGTACATTATTAAAATTATATTTTATTCACAGTGGCTAAATACTTTCTAATTTCAAGGATGAAATAATTTGAATTGCATAGCACAGGATCAATAGTCTGTGTATGTAAACAATTCATAACTGTGGGATGTTCACAACTCATTATGACTTTGGGAACTCACAACTAGTGAATGGTGTGATGATCTCAGTTTGTGATTCTTTGTGCATGAATGTGCCCGTAACTTCCAAAATCCAAGTTTCAGCCAGGCCGACACTGCTGATCAGGGGTAGAACTTGTGGCATGAGTAAAATTACAGTAGATGAGAAAGTGATTATTTTTTTCTTTGCTTTATAGGGTACAATAATATTGTCTAAAATACATAACTGACATGACATCTAAGAACACCTAAAGAAGCTGAAAAGTGCTAGAGATCAATAATATGCATTGAAAGCAGCTGGTAGAGAAAGGCATAGAACGTTAATGACATTATGATGTCAAATTCACCCAATATTGAGACAAAGGAATACCACAAGTAACTTTGTGATTCACCCATACACATCTCCACAAGAATATTAGATATCTTTAAGGATTTGTGAACTGGTGCACGACAGTAAGAGGATGAATGCTGTGGCCAAGATGCTGAAAGTGTTACAAAGGTGTCAGTCAGAGCATGTATAATTCTATCAGGAGAGAACAGTTGCAGGTATCCATCTGTGCAGGGACACAGAAGACAACAGTAGAGAAAAATGTCAGTATTTTTAGAGCTAGATGTGAAAACACCTTCTACTATGATGATGGCTTTCCCTGTGATCTGGGGCCCCCTTTAACACACTGCCAACTAGACAATGGTTAATCATGTGGCAAGTTGGGACAGCTGTTCATTATGCACAATGTTCACTTCCCTGTTACTTCATCTTCTCATTCTCCTCCACCCTTCTCTTTGTTGGTTCCTTCCACCTGTTAAATCTTATCATTATCGTAGCCTGTGGGCTGTCTGGGGAAGATACTGTGTTATTTAAGTGTGTGTACAACATCTACCACAATGCGACCTAGATCAGGATCTCTAGAGACTCCTGTTGTATAAATATTAAAAATTGTTAAAAAAATTAAAATAATCTTTAGGAGGAAGCAAACATGAGCATAAGTCTGTATATATTTGCACTAGGAGACTGAATTTTTATTCAGGTGTTCAGATGCTATTACTGAATAGAACTGTAATTGCTACACTAGCTTTATATGTTAGTGGCCAATGCATCAATTTTAGGGCCCCTGTGCTGCAATATCTGACACAGAATCCTGTTGTAAAATGTTCCAAGATTTGTTTTTCAGTAATTGTCTGTGTTGTACACTTTGGACCTAGGTTTGCCTTTTCCTTTTGTCTGACAATTTTTGGAGTTTCCCATCTCTGTGTTGTGGCAGAAAAAGAAAGAGGATTACTTTATAGAGTAAAATTATTTGTATGGAGAAACAGAAAATCTGCCAAAAGAAAACAGGACTGGATAGCTTGATGATCCACACTAGAAAATATAGCCTTTCACCAATTCATATTTGAATCATGTTGGTATTTATCTTAATTTGTATGTTGTGCCCACCACTCAGTCTCTGTTCAGGTGCCTAAATCAACATTTTATACATATCTTATTAAAATAAAAACTTATTCCAGGATACAGCTCTGTACAAATCTATTGCCCCGTACAGGTAAAAGCATAAATAAATTCACGAGACTGCCAATGGAGTTTTCTTTAGACTATCTTTTTCAGTCTTTTACCTAGGCAGGGCAATCAGAAAGAGAGAGAATTAGTGTTGGTTTCTCGAGGACTAGGTGGACTATTAGATTCTTCAGGGAGGTTAGTCAGTTCCTCTCTCTGAAAGAAGCAGTGATCATATCCACCAGTACTAGCCCAGCTGCTTGTCACTGGCTTTCACTAGCCAGGCGGGACAAGAATCCATTTTACAAGTGTCTTGAGCTTCTTCTCCTTCCATGATGGGCCAAATTAAGTAAAGGGTGATGCTTTCTGTTCTGGTTTGGTGTCCTCAGTCCCAGGAAGTTTGGCTTATATTCAGTTTATCCTTTCTGTGAGGTAGGCTGAGAACTCTTTGCTGCAGTAAGTGTTTGTGTCTGACATCCCGATTATGCAGTCTTGATTGATTAGCCAGTTTACTCTACAGAACAATTCTGCAAGCTGTGACTTTGCAGCTTCTGAGGCACAATCAAAAAGGTTCTCTTCATTTCCAGCATGGCAGTAGTGTATTCCTGAAGAAGTCTTTGTGCCTTTGTTGAATGGATTCTGATTGGATTTTTTGTCAACAGTGAGTTAGTGTTCTGCTTTCACTGTTCATATGATGTGGGTTGTCAATGAATGAAAGTGATCTATGGGGTTGATGTAGGGGATTTAGGGACCAAAACGTCAGTGGTTGTGGCTACCATACAGTTATATTGTTCTACCTACTCATCAGCACTTTGGTCATTTAGTTGGAAAGTTAGAGTTTCTAGAGCATTTTTAGAGTACACTGTGTACAAGAACCTTTAAGAGAAAATCACTCTGGCTGGTTCAACTAATCAAACAGGAGTAGTGGGGAAACCATGATCTCTTATTGGATTAGTTGGTGGATGGACCAGGAAAGAAGTGTGCTTATCATGCTCCCAATGTCCACTCCCAGGCTAAAGATAAGGTTCCATGTGTGACTGACAGTGTGTATAGCCACATCACATGACCACCACGAAAACTGGCGCCTCTCAGCCGTTTCATCAGAAAAGGGAAAGAATGACTAGCCACAAAGAGTGAAAAGTAGTGTTACCTGATGAAGGTCTCTCCAGAACAAGAATGAAGATGCACGGGCAGTGTGGGGCACAGGCACTGCTGCTCCCCATTTTGTAGGTAAACCACAGATTTTAGTTTTCAGTGTCATTAATATGGCAACTTTCACAAGCACTAAATTCATTGTGACAGAGTGCAAGGTATGAAAGCCTCAGTCAGCACTCTGTTCACAGCAACTCTAATCAGGCAAATCAGATTGACGCTGACTAAACAGAGCTGTGCCTAATTTGTGGGTGGGGCAGGGCAGGGCGGCTAATTAATCCATTAGCCCACAAATAGGCACAGGAAGGAAGTGAAAAAAGGGGAAAGCAGGCAGTAAGAGGGGGAGAGAGATTCCCTCCCTTGCTTGATAAAGGAGGTATGTATGTTATGAAGGTGATGGGACTCCTTTATAAATAAACTGCACAAGGTGTTGGACCAGCACAAGGGTCTCTGCGTAGTTTGTCAACTGAGACAGAAGCAGGACCAAGGAGGCCCTGTTACACTCAAATTAAAAAAGAGAAACAGGAGGATGCTTGTGGCAAAAGAAAAAAAAGAAGACAAATAGTTGAATATTATTTGAATATTTCACTTACATATTTTGAATAAAAAGCCACGCAGTTTGTTTATTGTAACAATATTTTAATACATATATGTAACAGTACCTTCAGTACAACTGTTTAAATAAGTGAAATGAGCTGTTTAGCATCTTGGATCAAAGTTTTGGATTCATCTATACTTTGAGATCTGTATCCAAATTGAAAGATTTTGTCTGAGGTTTGATTCAATGATCTTGAGAAAGCTTTCTGCTACTAAAGTATATAATCACGTTTTCCATGAAAGTGCAGTTCCTTTAAGAATAAATAGGATTTTATGGTCTTGCACTAATTATTTAATCTAAATTTAAAGACTATTCCACATAGTCTGAGTGATTTTATTTCCAGTGAATTTGACTATTTCTGCTGATTATTTGAGAGAGAATCCTCAACAGGGTATAAAGGGCAAAGATGCTGAGGCTGATGTGCTAAGAATTTACGCCTTTATCAAAGATAAAAGGGAGCCATCTGAGTGGCTTGGTAGAGAACTAGATTTAAAAACTACTCACCCTTAGACCAGGCAAAACCAGACTTACCATAGAAACATCACTGTTCAACTCTGGGGGAGAGAACTGATCACATTATTTCTTGGCATAGCCTACCTCATTGCCCCTTGCAGATAAGTGGCAGCAAAAGATAGCTCATGTCAGCCTAAAAATGGGGGCAAGAGTTGACCTTATGTGACATGAGTAAAACAGCTGCAGAGGGAAAAGGCTGAGTGAAACACCGAATTCACAAAAATTGAAGCCTCACTTTTCATATATATTTTTCTAATTTGGATCCAAATCCTCCCTGGCTCCTTATGCAGTGAAGTCAATGAATAAGATGGGCTGGTTTTTGCCCTATTCAATGGTAATATAGAGCTCCTATATTGTATAGCGCTTTTGATCTGTAGATCTGACAGCACTTCACAAAAGAAGGAAAGTATCATTATCCCCATATTAAAGATAAGGAAACGGGCACAGCGAGGTTGAGTGATTTATGCAGGGTGACACAGCAAGTCAGTGGTAGAGCTGGGAATAAAACCCAAGTCTCCTGACTCCCAATCCAATGCTCAGTCTTACTGGACCACACTCCCTCTCTCTCTTTTTGGAGTAATGGGAGCTCAGCATCTCTAAAACCCATACTAGTTTTATTTATGTGCCTAACTCTAGGCACTCAAGCTTGAAAATGTTGCCCTAAAGTTTTGTCTTAGCTCTAAACCATTTCTCTGTTCAGTCCATAAAACTTGAACTAGATTATCTGGCTTCTCCTTTTCCCAAAAAGGATCTCATTGTCCTGAGGATCGTCTAGCTTCCATAGAGTCCCTAGCTCACCTCCCTTAGGCCCTCTGATTCTCAATGCCCTGTTGGTACCAAGCTCCCTGACTATTCATCACAGATCTCGTTATCTTGTGGAGTAGCTAAGTTTTCTGACTCATCTTCCCCCTCTCCCACCCCAGCTCTCATTGCTCTGTGAAGGACTTTTGGGTTCATTGACTCATCCTTTATACTGCTGTGCAGAGCTCCTAGCCTCTGGCTTTGCTAGACTCTTGCCTTCTTAGACATTACCAGCACTGTAATCTATTTATAGTGAAAAAATACGAGTTTATTAACAAAGGTTAACATTTAAGACTAGTGAGCAAATATAATAAGAACTGGTCACAAGTAAAACAAAAGGAATAACATATGTCTTATAGACTAAACTTAACTTTAATAGGTTAAGGCCTTGTCTAAAGATGTCTGTCTTACCCAGATGTCCTTTACAGTGTTTTTCAACCAAACCCTGGTTGAGATCCCATTTTAATGAATGGAATCACACTGCCCAATTAGTCCCTCGGTGCAGGATCAAACAGGGGTCCTGTTTTGTTTTCCTCTTATACCCCAAAGTTCATAATCTTTCCACACACACCCAAAGGCAGGACAACACTGTGGGTTTTAGCTTCCAGTGTCTTCCAGTGTTGACTTTACATCCCCACATTGATTTGGAATGCAAATGTAGCTCCCATTGTGTTTGCCTTACAATGCTTAATTTACATCAGAGACTGGGATAGATGAATAGACATGCTTTGTCTGATAGAAACCATATTTGTCACCACTGACTGGTTACATAGTTTAAAACATATTTTTAGCATGTACGTATCTGCATCACAAACAGGAATGAGGCAAAATATTTAGATGAGAATGATGGGGAAAATATTGGCAGGCTGGTCAACATACAACTCTGACACTACCTTAGTTCCAAATAAAGATGCAAATGCACCTTGTCCGTGCAGGATTTATTGTATGGTGAATCAAATGTGAAAGCATGGAATTTATCTGACAGGCTGGAGTGAATGCACACCACCAAATATGCAATCTTCAGTGTAATAAGAAACTTGAGCTTGCAAAATCTAAAGGCTGAAAAGAGGCTTTCATCCAATTAGTAATATCTCAAGAATTATACCTCTTAATTAGATTTTCAAATACATCATATCCCTAATGAAGACTAAGCAGAAATCAGCTTTCCTTCTACAGGTTTGTGAAAAGCTGAAAATACAGTTAAGAAGACTTTTAGTCATCTATTCTCTCATCTTTGTGTGGAGCTTACACAATAAATCCTATTAACACTAATGTAAGTTACAGGCATAAATCCTCTGTACTTCAGTGGAGAGAATAGATCCCTTGCTGTTAAAAAAGATCAGACTGTGAGCAACAGAGAAGACATTCAAGCAGTTTTTATGTGAGGTAAGTGAAAGTATCTGTTAGGTGCTGGATTTATGGCACAGAAGTCAGATGGCCTATCTAACTAAAACTTTTAATAGCCTATCTGGAAACTTTGGTAGCCAGCATAATTATCAGTGAAAAATCTTTGTGGGAAAGCATTGATAGATTCACTGCACCATCCCTTCCCAATTGTTCCTCCACACATGCCTCTTTTCTTCCTTGTTTTTCTGTACATTTGTGTCTCCTCTTTCTTTCTCTCCTCTAGTCTATCTCATCGTTTTGTTTGTCTTATTGCTTTCTCTTCCTTTATGGAAGCATCTCCAAAATTTTGAAAGCTGAGCCCCACCAGTTCCATGAAAAATGAATCCAACAGTGTCATGTTAAAGGCATTACCCATGTTTTACAATTTAAATTTAATATGATTAAATAGTATTTTAAAATGCTTCCTTTGTCAGCCTTCATAATGTGATACTTCCACTTCCTTCTTGTAAGATTTGAAGAGCAGTGAAATAGTTAATAATCACACCTGACAGGATTATTTGGTGAAAAAATGTTTTGGGGAAACATTTATTTGTTGGAACCAAAACTCTTTTTTTGAAATAGGGCTGGTTTTGACGAATCTCCTGACTCAAAAAAGTTTTGGAAACAAAACAAAACAAAAAAACTTTTGAAAAGTAAGGTTTGTTTTCTGAGTTGAAATGACTTTGTTTTAAAATTTTAGTAAATTTAGACAAAGATTTTAAAAAGTCAGAATCTAAACAAATGTATAGATGTTATTGAAACAAAACATTTTGATTGACCCAAACCAATTTATATTTTTTAATTATTTTTATTCAGTGAAAAATTAAGATTCTGACTTTTTGGTCTCAATTTGAGATGGAGAAAAATTTTTGGTATCTCTATTTTTTACGGGACAGGAAAAACCATTTCCCACCCAGATCTATTAATGATGTTGACATTTAGCATATCACATTGACATCTGAGTTAGCATCCTTTTGAAATTAAGGGAGTGGTTCACATTTGAGATTAATAGCTTCTCTGAAACTCAGGTAGACACCACTGCATACATTATATTTGATTCATATTTGGTATTCTTCACAACCATAATATTTTTTTAATGTGAAAACTGGTATCCAAGGTATAGCTACCATGATGTAGCATACCAGCCCCTACAGTGGTGTTATAAACAAGTACAACTTGAAGGAACCTAGAAGTTGTTCTAAATTGTGTTAGGGACTGAACTGGCCTGGGCCAGACCCAGGATCAGGGAGAAGCAAAAAGGAGATGTAAATCGCTAGTTTGGTGCACTTGGGGACTCAGCCCAGTATCAATAAAAATGTTTAAAGCTCTATAAAATGGTGGTATAAAGATTTTATTGGTTGGGATGACTTCCATAATTCACTCTCAGCTTTGCCACTCATGAGTAATGTGGCCATTATAAACTCACACTGATAAAATCTTTGTACCACATCATTTTGTATTTTCTACATAGTATATCATGTCATTTGTGATGATTTCTTTTGTGATATTAGAGAGCTGTTTCCAGAGGAAAATGCAGATAGCTTTCCTTTAAATACATCCTGCAAATACTTCCTTTAAAAATTACTTACATAGATTTTTATGTGCTGAAGGCTCCAAATAGCAAGAGTGAGAAGATAATTCACCTAATAATTTACTTATTAATTTTATGTATTAGT